>NC_056747.1:68875733-68883233 GCF_019279795.1 Protopterus annectens
ACTTCCGGGAAGGCATGGGTCCGGGGTCCCATCCACTCATCAGGATTTCTCTTGAAAAGAGCCAGTGAGGTACTCTGCTTGACATGTATGTGAAGTCTATTCCAGAGCATGGGCAGTCCATGGGTTATGAACCTGTCCCTCCAGCATGTTGTGTTGAGTGTGGTAATGAGGTTGAGGTCCCTGGAGTGTGTGGTGCAGAGGGATTGGGATTTATTTAGGTGTAACATTTCTAACAGGGCTGGGTCAGACATGGCTTTGTAAGTCAAGCAGAGATTGCCTCTTAATAGACGATATGAGAGAGAAAAGTTGGAATTTTTTTAGTCTGTCCATGTAGGGCATGTGTTTAAGGCCTAGGATCCTCTTTGTGAGGTACTTTTGTGGCCTTTCTAGCTGTTGCAGGTGTTTAGTGAGGTACATGCCAGATGGGGCATTATACTCGATGACTGATCTAATGATGGAAGAGTAGAAAGAGATAATGACCTCTTTCTTCCTAGATGCAAAACACTTGGTAATGAGATTTTCCACATAGAAGGACTTTCTGACCACCGTGGCAATGTGATGGTCAAAGGAGAGGTTGCTATAGATATATATATATATATATATATATATATATATATATATAGATATAGATATATACGCACGCACGCATGCATACGCACACACACACACACACACACACACACACACACACACACACACACACACACACATGCGCGCGCATGCGCACACACACACACACACACACACACACACTCATGCACACGCACACACATATATATATATATATATATATATATATATATGCATATATATATATATATATATATATATATATGTGTGTGTGTGTGTGTGTGTGTGTGTGTGTGTACACTTATACATTTTCACACATAAATGGGCACAAAGTAGATAGAGGCATAGATATAGATATCTATCTGTAAGATATAGACTGTGATATCATGACTATAACCAGATGGCAACCAGGGATATTTATTTCTGCATATACAATAAATGAGGTGGTATTTTTCAGGGGACAGGTTATTGAAGATAAACACAGATCTCAGATGTATGCAGCTCTCCTACAAAATAAATTGAAAGAATTGCACCTTAAATCAGCATTAAGAGTGTTGGGAGTACACTTAGTTTACATATTCCTTTGGAGTGAACTTGAGAAGCCTTGGCTAAGACACCAAGTACAGAACTCAGAATGAGCATTCTGACATTAGGAAGGAACCTATGGGTCATTTAATCCTGCAGAGGCTGGAGAAGGAGTACTCTTGCCTAAAGAATGAAACATGTGCATGGTTGCCACTGTCCTCAAGCTGGAAAAACTGTAACACAGGACACCTTATTATTTTCCTGTAAGTACTGTTCTGTTCTTTTCTAACTGTGGTGGTGGTGCTGCAGTAGCGTTGTCACCTCACAGTAAGACGTTGTCCTGTTCAATTCTCAGCTAGAGCATCTTCTGTGGGGAGACATGCATGAATGGGCGTACCTTCGTTGAAGGTTGTGCGTCAGGGCCGGCAACCTGGCACGTAAAAATCTACTGCCAGTCATTAGCGGACCGGAGTTCCGCTGTGGCGACCCCTAACCAGGAAAAGCCGAAAGATACAAAACTGTTCTGTTCTTTTCTAATGCATTGTAGCACAATCTGGAGCCTTGAACCAAAGCTTACACTATATGTGCACTGTGTCTCTTGTTTAGATCCCCTCCTCCAATCAAAAGGCAGAGAATTTATTGTTTTCAGTCATTTTTATAAAATAAACATAATAGTAACTGTAAAAACTTGCTCCAGAGATTGGTTTCATTGCTAATACCAATCCAAGGTTGTCAGAAGAGGTCTATCCATCTAGAGAAAGACACACAGGAAATTATAGCTACAGATATAGAACTTGGCACTATAAATTGATGGTATTCATGAACGTGTGTAGGTGTGTGGAATGGAAGAACAGCAATGGCAGGGCTAGTCACCTGGCTCTAGATGATTGTCACTGCAGTAGTGACAGCCCAGCCCCATGTGCAAAAATGGGAAAAAGTTGTGGATGGATGGATGGATGGATGGACAGATAGATATAGGGATGCATATGAAATTCATGAGGGTCCATTGTGTGATATATTCAGCACCCCTTACTGTAGGATTATGGAGTACATTTTGAGATGAATGACAATGCAACATTATAAACAATGCTATTGCAAAAGATAATTCATGTAAGACACAAATCTCACCCCCATGCATTGCATTTATCTTATCTTTCTGAATTTTTATGTTGAAGTGGTATTTTCCATTGCTATCAATGAATTATGTTAAGTAGCTGAGTTTCTTCTCAGCAGGGCTTTAGATACTTTGCATGGATCTTTTTGGATGGACCATCTGCTAGTTGGTTTTCTGTTGAAGTTTCTAATGTATTGTCATCAGTCTTATAATTTCAGTTCATTTTTGATGCAGTGATGGAGTTTAGTAGTGCAGTAGGAGGTATGCGAAGATTTTGTACTTTTATAGACTATGATTTTACTTAGTTTACTTTTAGTTAGTTTAGATAATCAGAATCAGGTTTATTTCTATTTGATTGACTTCTTCAAGCTCATATTATATTTTAGCTTTTATTGTTTTATTTTAAATAATTAATTATACAAACAACAAATTTCATCTCTAGGGGATTGAATTAGGTGGGAAATTTTGTTGTGTGTGTATGTTCATTTATTTTGTGAGTGTAGCGTGTATAGTTTTATTTCTTTACATCAAATCAAACTGAAAATGAGGTCTCTATTTTACTTTACATGTATTTTATTGTGTGCTACCTTATTTATTAATATAGTTATCTTTAATTGGCCAGGTTAGTCCCCTAGGCTGGTTGCTTCTTTTCAGTGGAGATTAGGGTGGTATTTATATTGATTAAGGTTAATTTGCCAAATGCACTGCAGACCTTCCCCTACTCTTTGGAGGAGAGGAAGAAAAGTACTCTCTGGAGCTGCTAGGTGGCACCAGAGGGATGCTACTGAAGTTCTGGGAATTCCAAGATGGAGCAGAGTGCAGCAGAGCTGGAGATAGGAGCAAGAGAGAACTTAGTGAAAGAAGGAGAAGGAGATGAATTAGCTACCGAGTTGGAAAATGGACTGGAGACACAAGTAGCAACAGATTAGTAATGAACTTGGCATAGCCAAAAGATGGAGGGGAATCACAATGGAGTGACATTGTGGAGGGAGTATTACAACAGGAAGAAAGTAAAAGATTGGAAACACAAACTACAGCTGATGAAGGGAAAACATTAGCAGTATTTTTGTCTGGTGGACTAGCCAGTTTTCAGGGTTTACTTCTGCAACAGGGTTTTTTGTTACAAGAAAGAAGAAGTTAGGCAGATGAAAAGGACAAACATTTGCAGTTTCTCAACAGCCCCAGAGAATACCACCAATCATAAGAATACAAAGTAAAAGTGATGTCAGTGTGAGCAGGTATGACATCATGGAACGTATTATTCTGCCACCAGGGCTTAACATTAAAGAGATAAGAAGATTAATTTGAGAGCTGAAAATTTTTGTGAAGTGACAATTGAAAATTGTAACTTGCCAGAAAGTTTTATAACTGAGCTCAGTATACCCCCGCTATTTATATATTCCAACACCACGATTGCACCACATTATTGAAAGGATCAATATACCTAGTCCCCACTGTGCATCAATACACCCCATTCAGATTCTGGTAAAAAGAAAAGCTGTCCCAGTTTTTGTTTCTTTGCTGGTTTGAGCTTACAAGATTCAAGCATTTGGGCTCAGTCCTATAAGTTTCAGACTTTTAGAATTTCAAGATTCTAAAGGTGAACCAGGCTGAAATAGGGGAAGACAGCAAAATAATAAAGGAGTGAAAATGGATAAAGAGATTAACTGTAGAGTTTAAAAAGAAGGAAGACATGATAAGAGAGAAATAAATATCATGGAAATATCATATGACAATGAGACCATTTAGTAAAAAGAAATGTTCACAGAGGTGGGTAGTGTATAGGTAAAAGTATAAAAAATATAATTAGAAGTGGAAAGAAAAATAAAAAAGAAATGAGACGAAATACAAATATTTTTTTATGTGATTATGAGAGAGATAGAAAAAAGAAGTGACAAAATAATGGAAAGAGAAGACAAATATGTGACAAAAGAAGATACTGCCAGCCCAGCTATATTGAGTTTTGTAAATAATTATATGTCATTTGTGAATATTAATATGTTTTATATAGAAGTGTAACAGAAGGGAGATACTGCCAGCCCAGCTACCTGGAGTTTTGTAAATAATTATATGTCATTTGTGAATATTAACATGATTTATGCAGAAGTGTAACAAAAGTGAGATACTGCCAGCACAGCTGTCTGGAATTTTGTAAGTGGTTATATGTCATTTGTGAATATCAACATGCTTCATGTAAGATGCTTGTGCTATAGATGTATTAGAACTGTATGTAATATTGTACAGATGTATGTGCTGAAGAGATACTTTGTAAAGTACTGAGCAGAAATGTACATGCACTATTGTAACTGTTTATATATATATATATATATATATATATATATATATATATATATATATATATATATATATATATTAACAATGGAAACTGCAACACAAGAAGTTAATGTCAGAAGAATAGTTGAGATTGAGTTACTTTATGGCTGGGCCATAAAAAGAGATGTTATCTTTCAGTTTCACTGCAACAGGAGACATAATGTCTAGAACTAGACATTTTATGTATTGTCTTTATATGTGGAGGAATGCAAATTATTTTACAACTTCCGCAATTTACCTTTGATCTAAGAAGAGCCCTTGTTTATGTATTTTCACAGGTAGCTGCTAAATGCTGTTGTTTTTGAGCCTGGAAACTGAAGTCAGAATACAAGAAATGATGTCATTCTGCAAGTATCCCAGCAGAAATATTTGGGATATTAATTTGGGAAGTCTCTGAGAGAGAGAGATGGCATTCTGTATTTTGTCTTTGATCTAACAAGAACATCCACTCACCACATCTGCCAGCTTGTTGGTCTGTAAGTAAGTTAACTAGGGTACAGTAATTTCTCTTAGCTACAGTCAGGAATATAGTGAAGTATAGCTTAAATGTTTTCTTTATTTCTTTGGGGCTGTCCTGCAATGTTGTTATAAACATTTCCCGTGATTGTGAACTCTGGTGTAACTGTGATTATTTACTGAGTTCTTTCTTCTTCTTTTATTATTTATTATTACATATATTTAAACCTTTCTTTGTGGCTATTTGTGAGACATATTGAAGTTTGGAGAGTACTTGCATATTTATTAGATGACACGGTGGGCCACTCCTCATAGCCTTGTTCTTGGTCAAACTACCATGGATTAATAGTAACATTACACAGTAACATTGGACATCATTTGTTTAGGGCCTTAAAGTAGCTGATAAAGAGTTGGCTGGTGGGGCAGTAATTAACTACCTTTTAGTCTGGGCAGAATGGGGTATAGCTAGTAAACCTGTGCCAGCCTTTCACAGGTGTGTGTGTGTGTGTGTGTGTGTGTGTGTGTGTGTGTGTGTGCGTGTGTGTGTGTATAAATCAAACCTCAAAGTGTGTGTGTGTGTGTGTGTGTGTGTGTGTGTGTGTGTGTGTGTGTGTGTGTGTGTGTGTGTGTGTGTGTGTGTGTTTGTGTGTATGTGTCAGCTACTTGGGCAGGGACACGAAGGACTAGAGGTCTTGGCTTGACCAATCAGCTGAAATCTCAACTCTATAGCTGTGCCAGTGGGGAGTATTACTAGGGATCTAGAGAAAGAGGGAGAAACCAGCCCCAGACTGACTGTGGTCTCTGTGTGCTCTTAAGAGAAATTGCACTTTATTCAGAGAGGTGCATCTGGACATACTGTGTGTGTCACCTGTCATCCTTCCAATGTACATCCCCCACTGGTGCCTGTGGTGAGGATTGAGGCCCCTTGATTACTGGGACAGTGGTGCAGCATCACAAGATATATGAAGCAAAGAAACTGAAACAAATAAAAATGATGTTACATAGTGAAATCTTCTACTTCTTCTTTCGGCTGCTCCCGTTAGGGGTCGCCACAGCAAATCAACTGTTTCCATTTCTTCCTGTCCTCTGCATCTTGCTCTGTCACACCAACCACCTGCATGTCCTCTCTCACCACATCCATAAACCTTATCTTAGGCCTTCCTCTTTTCCTGTTACCTGGCAGCTTCATCCTTAGCATCTTTTTCCCAATATACTCTGCATCCCTCCTCAGCACATGTCCATACCAATGTAATCTTGCCTCTCTGGCTTTGTCTCCAAACCTTCCAACCTGGGCTGACCCTTTAATATACTTATTCCTAATCCTGTACATCCTTGTCACACCCAGTGCAAATCTTAACATCTTCAACTCTGCCACGTCAAGCTCTGACTCCTGCCTTTTTGTCAATGCCACTGTCTCCAACCCATATAACATAGCTGGTCTCACTACCCTCTTGTAGACTTTCCCTTTCACTCTTACTGGTACTCGTCTGTCACAAATCACTCCTGACACTCTTCTCCACCCACTCCATCCTGCCTGTACTCTCTTCTTCACCTCTCTTCCACACTCACCGTTACTCTGAACTATTGACCCCAAGTATTTAAACTCATCCACCTTCGCCACCTCTACTCCTTGCATCCTCACCATTCCTGTATCCTCCCTCTCATTCACACACATATATTCTGTCTTAGTCCTACTGACCTTCATTCCTCTTCTCTCTAGAGCATATCTCCACTTCTCCAGGGTCTCCTCCATCTGTTCCCTACTCTCACTACAGATCACAATGTCATCTGCAAACATCATAGTCCACTGGGACTCCTGTCTGATCTTATCTGTCAACCTGTCCATCACCATTGAAAATAAGAAAGAGCTCAGAGCTGATCCTTGATGTAATCCCACCTCCATCTTAAACGTATCCATCACTCCCACTGCAGACCTCACCACTGTCATACTACCCTCGTACATATCCTGTACCACTCTTACATACTTCTCTGACACTCCCAACTTCCTCATACAATACCACAACTCCTCTCTAGGCACCCTGTCATATGCTTTCTCTAAATCCACAAAGACACAATGCAACTCCTTCTGACCTTCACTGTATTTCTCCATCAACACTCTCAGAGCAAACATTGCGTCTGTAGTGCTCTTTCCTGGCATGAAACCATACTGCTGATCACTAATCATCACCTCCCATCTTAACCTAGCTTCCACTACTCTTTCCCATAACTTCATGTTGTGACTGATTAATTTAATCCCTCTGTAGTTACTACAGCTCTGCACATCACCCTTATTCTTAAAAATTGGTACCAAAACACTTTTTCTCCATTCCTCAAGCATCTTCTCACTTTCCAAGATTTCATTAAACAATCTAGTTAAAAACTCCACTGCCATTTCACCTAAAAATCTCCATGCTTCCACAGGAATGTCATCTGGACCAACAGCCTTTCTGTTCTTCATCCTCTTCATAGCTATCCTTACTTCCTCCTTGATAATCCACTGC
>NC_056747.1:68888233-68988233 GCF_019279795.1 Protopterus annectens
AAATATATATATATATAAATATATGAAACTGTGTACACTTAGTGCTCTCTTTTTCCCTAATTCTAATATTCTTTTGAGTACAGTCATGACCACACTTAGAAAAAAAGTGCTTGGGGTTGCTGCTGCTATAATTAAAATGTATGTTCAACAGGCTTTAATTCAAGGTCCTACTGTTGCTGTCTGCTAAAAAGAGTCTTCAGACCCCATTTGACTTATCATGGACTACATGATACAGAAACTGTAGAGAAATACAGGGTAGACAAGGATACTCTGAAGGGAATATGCAACCTTCATCTGAGGCCCATGGGGAATCATGGAGAAGCCATATGTGTAGCATACTTTCCAGTGACCCACAGAGGATATATTAGAGGTGTGACAGGCCTCAGCTTCTAAAATTTACATCAGTTTATAAATGCAATTCTACAAAATTCAAGGGACAATATTATTTTTCCATGCATCATTGAGGAGTAGAGCTATAACCATTCAACAACTTTACGCCATAGCACACTGAAGTACGGGGGCCATATATTTCACACATATAGAGAAAAAAAGCCCAACCTGGTGAACAGAAAAGGAGGTACATAAAGAGGAAAGGATACCATTCTATTAACTTGCAGGTTGTCTGTAATTGTGCAGGTAACCCTGACAGTTTTCTTGACTCACACATATTGCACACCCGTAACCTGTACACAAGGTTTGCTAAGAGTGACTTTCTCCAATGGCATCTAGTGGGGGTTGCAGGTTATACCCTGGAACCTTGGCTATTGATACCCATGAGAAACGCACACAACCCCACTAAGCAAGGAAGTGATACCCATACTCAAACTAGGAATATAATATAAATGAGATTTGGAACAGACCATTTTGTCCAGGGACATCCTCAAGGTGGGGGGTTAGTTAGAGTTGCAGGATTTGGGAGGATAGGGGTGGGATAGGGTTAAATAGGAATGGATGAGTTTTGGGAGGAGGGGTAGGGAGGGGCTTAAAGGATGTTAGGCAAGTGTAACTGGATTAGGAGTCACATTTTGGCATGAACTTGCTACCCACCCTCCCTCCCTCTTTTTATTAGTTGGGATGTGGTTATGTTTAGTTTGGACAGGGCAGAGAAGAGGGGCAGGCTTGGCCTCTTCTCTTTCCCCTTCTGGTGCTGGATGGTGAATTCAATAAGTTGGAAAAGGAAAGTGAGTGGTTACGCTGCTTGATAAGTATATAAGCAAGCGGGTGAAGCTGCTTATTGGATTGATGGTGTAATGCAATATATGATAATGAAAGTGAGCAGTTACACTGCTTGATAAGTACCGATAAATGGTAATGGAAGTGAGCGGCTATGCTGCTTCGTAAGTAGGTGAGTGGAGGTATGGACGCTGCTTACTGATCAGGATGAGCAGGTTTACACTGCCCTGTCCTAAGATAATGTTACATGGATGTTATTTAATCTGTACCATGTGTGGTTGAAATGAATGAATATTGAGTAACATTTATGTTTATGGAAATTTAATAAAGGTCATCAAATGTCATTCGGTGTAATGTGTTTCTTGAAGGGGACCACGACAAAGAATATTTATTTTTTTCTTAAATCAAGGTCACATTGTCTAGACAAATCAGGAGGTGGCCTGTATTATGACCCAGTTACCTCTGCCAAAATATTCACAGTCTCTACACAATATAATTTGCAGGAAACAGCTTCAACAATGACAACAAGGCCCAGGACCAGAGTTTCCAGGACCACAGGCAGGGCCAGCAGCTCCAACAGATACACATGATGAGTCTGAGGGAGAATCACCAGCTGCAGATGGTGCTGGCAGGCATATACATACACAATATACCATGGTTCTGGCTAAGGGGCAAAGGGAAGCACACACATTAGGTAAAAATCCCAAGTACATGCAAATATTAAAACTGATGCCTGCAGATGACCACAATCTTTACTTAACCATGTACTGGTTATGTTCTGTTATCATCCAGACAGAGTCATCCCATCAGGACAATTCTCATAGCTGCAGTATTAACAAGGTAAGTATGGAACCAGTAAAAACAAAACAAAAAAAAAGCAGGCATGGAAATCACAGAGCCAACTGATATTACCAACATCCTGGCAGATAGGTTAAGAGTTAACTTTACCCCCCTCTCACCCCCTAAAGGGCCCATATCTATACAGGAAGAATGCAGAGTCCCTGTAATCACAACTACAAAGGTAAAAGCTGCACTCTCTAAAGCCAAAAACACAGCATCCATGGGACCGGACAACATCTCAGGCTGTGTTTTATATGAACTTCAGAACGAACTGGCTCCCCACCTAAGCACCATGTTCAATCATAGCCTCACATCAGGCTTTGTGCCCACTGAATGGCACACTGCAACAATTATCCCACTCCACAAAGGGGGAGCCACCACTGATCCCAGAAACTATCGCCCTATTAGCCTGAAGAACTTGGTGTGTAAGGCCATGGAACGTATCATCATGGAACACATAAACAAAGATATTGGTAACCTCCAAACACTGGACCCTACCCAGTTCAGGTCTGTGAAAGGCAGATCATGCCTCCTGAACCTGATCAACTTCTATGAGGCAGTCACCAAAGCCATAGATGAAGATAAGGTGGTTCACATGGTCTATCTTGACCTCACCAAGGCTTTCAACACCATCCCGCCATTCTGGAATTCTAGCTAAACTCACTAAACTAGATATAAATCCCTACATCACAAGATGGGTTGCCAACTGGCTCACTAACATAACTCACACTGTAAAAGTTGCAGACTCCAAATCTGATTTCAAACCAGTGACAAGTGGAGTACCACATTGTTCAGTCCTGGGACCTCTCCTGTTTGGTATCTACTTCTCTGAAGTACAGGCTAACACAAAAGGCCTTTGGCTAATGAATTTCACAGATGACTGCAAACTAGGAGTCATAGTCAAACCCCCAAATGATGTGGACATCCTACAGAAGGGCCTCACTGAGACAGATGCCTGGTGTGAGCACCATGGTCTCAAGCTTAATGCCAAAAAGTACAATGTCATCCTCTTTGGTAAAAATTCTGTACCCATAAACTGCCACATAGGCGGCAGTCTACTTAATGCTGAATGTGTGATAAGAAACCTTGGGACCCAGATGGACAGTAGACTCTCCTTTGATAATCACATTGCCACAGTAGTCAGGAAATCCTTCTATGTGGCACACCTCATCACAAAAGGGTTCTCATCCAGGAAAAAAGAGGTAATTATTCTGTACATTGTGACTGATATTGGTGGATTGTAATGACAGAAGTTTGAGTGGCCTTTTATGGTTGAAATGGTCTGAACTGCTTAGTTTTGTCATTATTGGTTCATACGTTTTGTTTGATTGCTTACTGGAAAAATGTTCAAAACTACAAATTTAAAGTGCACTTTAACAAGTGGTGCTGTAGTATATAAGGAATATAATTTTAATACAATTAGGAAGGTGAATCAAAGAACTCCTGCATGTTTGCATAGTCATAAAAATGTGTGCAAGGGGCCTATGATTTGAAAACAGCCCAAAGGTAAACTTTATCCAGTACTGGCCATATACATTTTCTCTGAATGTGGGTTTCAATACCTTTTCAATGAATGTGAGTTTCAAGGGCAGAGAAGTTTTAATGTTAAGTCTGTTTTCATTGTGATACTGTATTGCTTTTTTAGCAAATGTCTATCAATGGTTGAGCCATAAAATTTGAAATAAAAGTTTTAAATTAAATTCAAATATATGTAATCATTGTAGAAGTAAAGCAGAAAACATTGCATACATACTGAGAGGTTTGAAAAGTGTTTATGGTAACTGAGTAGAGATAGCCAAATAATGGGACACGGGAATGGCTGTGGGGGTACTGGGGGCTCTGTATGGGGGAACCCTGATCCATTACCCTGCCTAGGGCCCCATTTGACCATGATCTGTCTCTGTGTAAGTATACTGACTGTGTCAAAAAAATGATCAGGAGATATCAGACCCACATTCTCAGTGTTAGTCTGACCTCTGTATCCTCATACTGTGCCTCTTCATCATCATTATCATCATTAGAGGTTACCAATACTCTGACATCAGTCAGGTGGAGTTCCATTGTGCTGGTAGTAGGCTCACCTATGATAACAAATAATTAACACTGCAAAGAGAAAAATAGAATAAAAAATAGCCAAACTTATGTTATTTAAAATTTAAGTAAAGCAATAATACATGCAATTACAGGTAAAAAAATGACTTAAATAAACCAACTTTATGTATACTAATATGGCACTAAAAAAAGGTATGTGCCTACCACTTGTAAATAGTTGTGGAAGATCAGTACCAGATGTGCCTAGACAGAAGAAATGGAAATGAAATAGCAATGATAAATATTACAATGCAAATGACACAATAAACAGCAGCATGTCCACTTCACATCTGCACACTAAGAAACATCTTATACAGCAATCTGCTCTCCACATTCATTCTCTTCCTCTGTTCTCTCTCTGTCTCATTATTGCTTCTTCTCCATCCCTATCCCATATATATATATATATATATATATATATATATATATATATATATATATATGAAATTATTAATATGGCATACCTGGAAGTTCACCAGTAGGCACACTTGGATCATCCTCCACCTGAATATCTACATCAATGATGAATCTGGAACCCCCTGGTGAGCTGTCTGGATCTCATACTGTAGATAGGAACTCCTCTGTCCCAGTGAGTGCTGCTTCAGTAGCAAGATAACTACCAGTAGCCCTCCATCCCCATGCAATAGCAGGTGCATGTTTCTTGGCTTTGGTGATCATGTCACTGGCCCACAGTCTGATTTGCACACAATCATGGCCATGTCCTCGCACAGCATTCACAGCATTGACCCCCTGCTCCAAGATAAAGTCATGGGAAGACTTGCCAGCTCTGCTTCTTTCTAACAGGTCTGAGCAACATTAATGAAAGGCCTACACAACCAAGTCATTCTCTGCATTTGTAAATGGAGGTTTATGTGGGCCAGATGTCTTGGGTGTCCTAGAACTCTATGTGATGTAAAATAAGGAAAAAGAAAATTGAACAAAGGGACTCAGAATAAAAGAGATATATGAAATATGCAGTAATTTTGAACCAAGTGAATTAAATGTATGGCTTTCTAGGAATAAAGACAGGTAATATAAAACTATAAAGATCCGCCCGAACAATAACAAAATAGCAATGATAAAACTCTTCTGTAAGGATGACAAGACATTTGTAAGTCTATAATAGAAAGCAGCCTTAACAAAATTAGTGTTACTTAAAATAAATGCATGTTAACACATTTGGGGAATAATGCCTTTGGTAGACATCAGGCATATATCACAGTCTGAACACATTTGATTGATGACAGTTGTAAACCTGCCATTGCTGCTACTCACATAACACTTTTTTTCTAATACCCATTAAGAATAATCAGAGAAATGTTGCTATAAAGGCAGGAATCACTACTTGAGTTTACTTAACAGAAATATATAAGTGCTATACATGCTAAGTCAACAGCAATGGATATAATACAAACAACAAACAATTGCTATTGAAAAATATAAGCCATCAGTAATGTTAACAAAATATTCCTTTGTAAATAAATGTCACATACCTTTACAGGAAGAATATTTGTATGAAAGAACACAAAACAATTGCAGTCCCAGCAGTGAAACAGTAGTATCAAAGTATCTGAATGCCAACAGTCTCCCTACGATGATACAAGTGCCTGACCAGCACAATTAGCTGATATAGTGAAGACTCAGTACTGTGAATATGCAAATCAGGTGTGAATTCATTAGCATTCAAGAGTTTCACAATCTGCACTAAGTACTGGGCAGGTAAACATGGTGTGAGGATCTACACAATTCCATGGTCATGCACTACCAGTACAAAAATAAGTATTGTGAAGTGTTACTTGTTAAGGACTTGCCTGCAGTCAGACTGAATGATTAGTCTGACTGCAGGAATAATTATGGATTTACATTCCTGCCACTTGGATGTACACTTACTGGAGGTGTGTTATGAAGAGAGTTACTAGAAAGTCAGGGATTACATTGACTGGTTTAGGAGATAAAACTTTACAGTTGTTTTATTAATAAATGTTTATACTCACACTGTGCCTCTGAGTAAAATGATGCCTGTAAAGCTAATAAAGTACATTACTCATTTAAACAGTTATCAAAAGCAATCCAAATGGCAGTGCATTCATGTTAGAAAAGCATATAGAAGAGAATAGTGTTCACAAAGGGAAGAAAAGAATTGTGTTGTTACAAATATTGATTATTATTGTGACAGGATGTATTAGCATGACTGTTGCAAATATCTCATTCATCTACACATCTACTGGCAAATTACAAAGGACAACTGTCAGAAATTGTTTATGTTGCACCTTTAATGTCAAGTGATACAATGTCACATCTTCAGTAGATGTAATCTACTTTATCTTCTTCATAATGTATGTCTGTGTCTGTGGCAAACAGTTAAATAAACTCAAATGTGTGTTGTTAATGCCATTGATGATTCATATCCAGAGATGATGCTGTTTGTGTGAAAGTAGTGATGTTTAAGCAGCACATATTCCTGTTACAATACCATAAAGTGGAGACAACATCTGAAAGGTACATTTTGAATCCTTATTTTCTAACTTTTTTTCACCCTGTTTGGCATTGCACACTGTTAACTGTCACTGTTCATGAAAAGACAACAACTTGCTAAGGTAAAAACTGACAAAATTAATTTGGAATGTCATCAGTAGTACAAACAAGACTGGCACAGATGTGCTACAGTCAGCATTCCAGACAGTAATGAGTGAAAAAATGCCCTTGTCATTTAACTATCTCGGTGGCATGAAGTGCAAGTGAATTGAGCTTAGAGATAGAATACAGGTGATGCTGGGTTCAAATTCAGTTTACAGATACTTTTTCTGAGTGATTTCAGAATAAATACCAACATAGAGTTTTCTATATGAAATGAACAGGCTACACAAAAGCATTAGCATGAGAAATGTGGACATATGTCTCATATATGCTGGAGTACCTATCCATATCTCACAAGTAGTCATTCTCACAGCTATAAATTTCATATTAAACTTTTATTATGTCATTAATTGTATACATTATATCAATAAGGTAAGAAATATTGTAATTTTCGGTGTATCCCCTTTCTGAAGAATTGGCAATACATGAAAGCACAATGATGTACAACACAAATGATAGTTGTGATATGGTAAGCTTGCTAGATATACCCTTTAATTGTGTTAGTTTTTACTTATATTTTATATTTATTTTAAGTTGTTTTTATTTATTTATTTATTTATGTTTTGCCTTTTGCATTTCTGCAATGCCTGGCAGTGCACAGCCATGTTTCACTGTGAAGGGGAAAATGAAACATTTAATTTGGGCTGCATTCAGTATCACACATGAGCCTGGTGCTAGTGTGCTGCCATCAGCACTCTGGACAGTACTGAGAAAAGAGAATACACCTCTCAGTTGCCTCTCTCTGTGCACAAGATGTAAGTGAAGTGAGCTTAGTGAAAGAGGTAATGTGCACACAAGCTTTGTTGTAATTATTATGTGTTATTACATATCACAATTTTGTGTTTTGTACAGTATGTCATGTCAAGTATGTATGGAACATACCCCAACATGCATTACTCTGGTCATGTAACTCCATGCACTGAAATTCATTTACAACCACAAATACTACCTTTTACAGAGAAATGCAGAACCATAACTGCATAAATTCACACAAATGCAGGCATCTCTTAAGTGCATCTCCATTCATTTTGAAATAATTTTATCTCAAATTACTACTTAAACAGGACATTTTCCTATGCCACTGAAAGTTATTAAGTAAAGGTTAACACATCATCCTTCTTTTTCTCATGTGTTTGATTTTGAGGTGGTAATGCTCAATGTTACTAGTGTATAAGTCTCAACAGTCCAATATTTCACAACTCATACAATTTTACCTCCAATCAGCAATGATTATAACAACATAAATCATTTCAGTGTTTAAAACTGGAACATGTGTAAACAGAATAAGTATCACATATGATCAACTCTAACTGCCATATTTCACATTTTCACTGATTTTATGTAATCATTTTTGTGCTTTTAATTGTGCAAATGCACCTGGAAAGGCTGTGCATCCTTGTGTACATGCTGTTATATGTGAGATCTGAATTGGGTGGCAATTCATACATATAGTTCTAGCTTTATTTCTGCAGACATGGATGCAAAGGTGAGGATGTTGTTCCATTTAGAGGAAAAAAATAGGATGTTGAGGAGTCCGGGAATTTTGTAGCACTTCTTAAGAGTTACAGCTGTAGGCTGATGCAGGGGGGATTATACTGGGTCTCACTATATGGCTGTGGCTTGAAATAGCTTGGGCAAGGCTATCTCCAGTGCAACTGGCATTCCATGCATGGGTGGGCACTGTCAACACCATTACAGCGACATGAAGAGGTACAAGTAGGCCCTCCTCAGCTGATGGGAAAAATAATTAAAGACTGCAAGCACCCCTCAGTTGTTTAAGTATATTGACCCATCACCAGTTAATGATATAGCATGGATTAGCCAGACAAACTAGCTAAACCTTATGCCAAGTGTACATGCCTGCAACACTAATTCTTGGTGATTGCATTAAGCAATGAGTACACCAGCTTACCTCTGTGTGGTTCAATTCCCAGAAGCATACATTACTGCAATATTGAATGACATTAACCATTTAACATTGGTAACTGGAATTATTAACTTGGAAAGCATATATCCAATATGGCATAATCAAATAAATGTTTCCATTTCTTATATAGTAGCACTGGGATTGATTTAGTTTATGACACATTAATTTGTCACATCATATCTGGATGTGTCAAAGGTGAATATATTTGTGAGTCATATTTATGTATTGAAATAATACAATAATGTAACATGCCATTTATCTTATTCTCTCTCTTTTGTTTCCCCCAAACCTAGCTGTTATGTATATCAAAATGACCATCAACACAGGGAGGTAGACTGACCACTGCTGTTTGGCCCATCATACCTCCATAGGTGGCTGTGGCAGCACATCTGATTAACAAACTGCCAGTGATTTATCCACAACTCCTGCCCTACCTACTACACCTGTGCCAGGTAGCTCTGCCCCAGCTACTGGTGCAGTAGTATTCTCAAGGTGCAGTAGTATTCTCAAGGTACACTACTAGTAGGGGTAGCAATTTTGTCAAGAGTACACATGGCTGTTAGAAGACATAATGAGGACGTAACTAGTGCCCAAGTCATCAGAGTTGAAAAGGTCCTGCATCAGATTGCAAAACTGATGGCAGATCCAGGACTGACCCAGGAAACCGACAGAAGAGAGAGTGATGACAGTTCTGAGGGTGAGGACTAGATTCTCACTGTGCTCAAGCTGGAGGTGGATGCCCATTCAATGTCCCCTACCTATCTGAAATCATAAATCCAGATAAACTGAAGAACCAATATTCTTACATGGACACTTGATCATTCCAAATAAGTCCAACCAAGGAACTTCTCAAATATACCATTTATTAGACACACAATTCACAATTGTAGACAAGTTGACCTAGGTTTCATCTTGAACTTATACAGACTTCATCAGAACTAACACATCATGCTAAAACCACTTCCCTTTATAACACTCCCAGGTTAATTGATTAATTACACTCCCACAAAGTTAAAGACACATACCCATCAGACCATACATATACCTAAAAGCATATGTAAGCTAAAACCATAATAAAAACATACTATAATGTTATATAAAAATAAACATATAAAAATATGTAAGATAAAATCAGTACAAAATGAATAATAAAATAATTTGATTTGTTAATCCAACAATATAAGTTTATAAAATGTCTAGATAAAAACTAATTTTAGGGCAGAAATTTTAGCCCAGTATATATTTTAACTTTAGTAATGGGGCTAAACTAATATGGTCATTAATTCCAGGATAACTAGTGGCATTTAAGCTTATTTGCCACTTAGTTTCACTAATATCTAAATGTACATCCAATATATGCCCTTGATTGTCCTTAATAACTTGTTGAATAATACAAAATTGGAATTCGTGACTTAAATTTATCTTAATATGTCTTGCCAGTGCATTAGTATTTTTCATATGTTTAATGTCCAGCAAATGCTCCCCTATCCTTTCTCTAAGTGTACGACAGGTTTTTCCTATATAAAACGCCGGACACTGATTGCACTTAGCTAAATACACCACATTTCTGCTATAGCAATCATAATGTCTATTAATAAATATAATTCTTTCCCTAATTTAATCCTATTTCCTGATGTAAGAATATACTTGCATTTATTACATCTGTCACACTTAAAATTCCCAACTGGCCTACAAGACCTAGATGTCAATTTTAACTTACTGCCCTCTAATAGTTTTTTAAAAGATCTATCCTTTCTATATACATTAATAGGAGAGGCCCTTAATTTACTATATACACTAGTATCTAATTTCAATAAATCCCAATTCCTCTGTATTATCCTCACCATAGATTCCGTGTCACAATTATATGTGGTTATAAAAAACAAACCTTCCTTGATTTTATTTTCCTTTTCCACTTCAAATTCAACCAACAGCTCACCTATGTCTGTACCATTTTTTAATATGGGCTGATAAATCCCTCCCTTTCTTTTATCTATAATCTCCACCTAAATAGCTTGTACCAGGGTCTTGGGGTAACCTCTTTTCAAAAACATTCCTGTAATAAAATCTAGTTTTTTTTCAAAATTTAAGTAGTTATTAACCATTCTGGCAGCCTTGACCATCTGCCCTTTAATTATAGCCCTTTTCTGGTGGTCAGGGTGCCAGCTCTGATATTCCAAATAAGAATTCGAAAAGGAAGGTTTTCTATAAATATTTGATATAAGACTCCTTTTACCGTTATCAACTGTCAAATGGACATCTAAATAATTTATTTCAGTATAACTATAAACAAAGGTAAATTTTAAAAAATTGACCAAACTGTTAATATATTCCAGGAATGCTTCCAACCTCTGAATGTCACAATCCCAAATTATAAAGAAATCATCCAAAAATCGCATATATTTCTGGATGAATTTATTAAAATCACTTTGAAACAAATATTCTTGTTCCCAATAAGACATAACATAATTTGCATAAACGGGGGCACACGCTGCCCCCATTGCTACTCCAGCAGCCTGCTTATAGTAACTGCCCTCAAAAAACAAAAAAAATGCTGTTTAATACCATGTCCATAAGGGATACAAAAACATTTATTTGATCCTGATCAAATGACCCTATCTTATTTAGCTGATTCTCCAACCATTCTAGTCCAATATTATTAGGAATCACTGAATATAAATTACAAACATCAATAGTAAGTAAAATAGTTGAAGGGCCTATTCTCACATCATTTAGTTGGGATAAAAAATGCAATGAGTCCTTAGTAATGTAATTGAACATTTTTAACCCCCCTTGGAGATGGATTAAATTAGGGAAAGAAATTATATTTATTAATAGACATTATGATTGCTATAGCAGAAATCTGGTGTATTTAGCCAAGTGCAAGCAGTGTCTGGCGTTTTATATAGGAAAAACCTGTCGTACACTTAGAGAAAGGATAGGGGAGCATTTGCTGGACATTAAACATATGAAAAATACTAATGCACTGGCAAGACATATTAAGATAAATTTAGGTCACGAATTCCAATTTTGTATTATTCAAAAAGTTATTAAGGACAATCAAGGGCATATATTGGATGTACATTTAGATATTAGTGAAACTAAGTGGCAAATAAGGTTAAATGCCACTAGTTATCCTGGAATTAATGACCATATTAGTTTAGCCCCATTACTAAAGTTAAGATATATACTGGGCTAAAATTTCTGCCATAAAATTAGTTTTTATCTAGAGATTTTATAAACTTATATTGTTGGATTAACAAATCAAATTTTTTTATTATTCATTTTGTACTGATTTTATCTTACATATTTTTATATGTTTATTTTTATGTAACATTATAGTATGTTTTTATTATGGTTTTAGCTTACATATGCTTTTAGGTATATGTATGGTCTGATGGGTATGTGTCTTTAACTTTGTGGGAGTGTAATTAATCAATTAACCTGGGAGTGTTATAAAGGGAAGTGGTTTCAGCATGATGTGTTAGTTCTGATGAAGTCTGTATAAGTTCAAGACGAAACCTAGGTCAACTTGTCTACAATTGTGAATTGTGTGTCTAATAAATGGTATATTTGAGAAGTTCCTTGGTTGGACTGATTTGGACTGATCGAGTTTCCGTGTAAGAATACTATCTCAAATCATACTACTGGGTTTAAGTCTCGAATACATAGGAAGGAGACGTTTAGCAATTCCTACCTGGAATATTCAAGTAATCATCCCAGAAATCAGATGAGAAGTATACTGAAAGGACAGTGTATTAGGGCTGCTAGGATGACTTCATTTTATGATGAAATGGTATTAGAAATAGAATACATTTGGAAGTTTATTTAGGGATAGGGGATATCCTAATGGCCTAATATCTGACATTACAGGTTATGCAAAGAGTGAATGGGGTAAAAGATACAAACCCATTTTAGGAATGGATAATTCACAGGTAAATTCAATGCGAAGTAAGGAAGGTAACAACAAATACAATAGGGCATGTATTCTAGAATACAATCAATATGCTCAGCATGTAAAAAATATAATGACATCCAATTGGAGCATTTTAAAATCCGAGGATAGTTTGGTTGATTTGTTAGGGGAGACACCTATGTTTGTATATAAAACAGGATTAAATATAAAAAACAACTTGAGAACCCTTTGATAACAGATGGATGGATAAAAAAAGATAAACACACTACTAAATGTGGAAGATGCAAGCAGTGTCATGCAATTTTAAAAGTTAGTAGTTTAGTCCTTGAGAATCTCAATAGGACAAAAGTGATATTTAGAAATGGGAACTGCAATACCAAACGTTATATATTTGGATAAATGTCTAGAATGTCTAAGTTATTATGTCAGAAAGACCGACAGATGCATAAAAAACAGAATTTATGACCATCTGTACAACACTGGTAGGAAAGAAAAGAACAATGCACTATACAGACATTTAGACAGTAGTAGGAATTGTAAAAACTTCAGGTTTGATATATTGCAACAGGTGAAACCCAACCCAAGAGGGGGAGATATTAGAATCCTACTTGCAGAAAAAGAAGTAAAGTGGCAATTATTGCTTGATGCTACTACCCCCCCCCCCCGGGAATTAATGATTATATACCTATAGGACCTGTATTATTAGCAAAAATATGAATTTGATGTGAATGAAAAGTACGGAACTGAATATTTAAATCTGTATAGAATAGTTGGCTGGCGATGAAGAAGTGGGATTGTCAAAGAGATGAAGAAAGTAGACATGAGTATAAGGAAATGAGGCGCATGGCAAAGAGAGAGGTGGCGAAGGCTAAGGATAAGGCATATAGAGAGTTGTATGAGAGATTGGACACTAAAGAGGGAGAAAAGGACCTGTACCAATTGGCTAGACAGAGGGACAGAGCTGGGAAAGATGTGCAGCAGGTAAGGGTGATAAAGGACAGTGAGGGAAAAGTGCTCACAAGTGAGGAGAGTGTGTTGAGTAGATGGAAAGAGTACTTTGACGGGCTGATGAATGAAGAGAATGAGAGTGAGAGAGAAGGTTGGATGATGTGGGGGTAGTGAATCAGGAAGTGAAGCAGATTAGCAAGGAGGAAGTAAGGACAGCTATGAAGAGGATGAAGAATGGAAAGGCTGTTGGCCCAGATGACATACCAGTGGAAGCATGGAGGTGCTTAGGAGAAATGGCAGTGGAATTTTTAACCAGATTGTTTAATGAAATTTTGGAAAGTCAGAGGATGCCTGAGGAGTGGAGAAAAAGTGTTTTGGTACCTATCTTTAAGAATAAGTGTGATGTGCAGAGCTGCATTAACTACAGAGGGATAAAATTGATCAGTCACATCTTGAAGTTATGGGAAAGAGTAGTGGAAGCTAGGTTAAGAAGGGAGGTGATGATTAGTGATCAGCAGTATGGTTTCATGCCAGGAAAGAGCACTACAGATGCAATATTTGCTCTGGGAGTGTTGTTGGAGAAATACAGAGAAGATTAAAACAAGGCAATTCCAGACTGCAAGTAGGATAACCTCTTTAAAGTTTATTTTAAATCCACTAATACATGAGCACTTTCATCTCCAAAAGGAGACTTCATCAGATAAAACATTACCAGTGCTATGCCTACTATTTAAAATGCCACAATAATGATGAAGTCTCCTTTTGGAGATGAAAGCGCTCATGTATTGGTGGATTTAAAATAAACCTTAAAGAGGTTATCCTACTTGCAGTCTGGAATCGCCTTGTTTTCATCTAGTTGTTTGTGACCATTTTTGAAATACAGAGAAGGTCAGAAGGAGTTGCATTGTGTCTTTGTGGACTTAGAGAAAGCATATGACAGGGTGCCTAGAGAGGAGTTGTGGTACTGTATGAGGAAGTCGGGAGTGGCAGAGAAGTGTGTAAGAGTGGTACAGGATATGTACAAGGGTAGTGTGACATTGGTGAGGACTGCGGTGGGAGTGACAGATACGTTTAAGGTGGAGGTGGGATTACATCAAGGATCAGCTCTGAGCCCTTTCTTATTTGCAGTGGCGATGGACAGGTTGACAGATGAGATTAGACAGGAGGCCCCGTGGACTATGATGTTTGCAGATGACATTGTGATATGTAGTGAGAGTAGGGACCAGGTTGAGGAGACCCTGGAGAGGTGGAGATATGCTTTAGAGAGGAGAGGAATGAAGGTCAGCAGGGCTAAAACAGAATATATGTGTGTAAATGAGAGGGAGGGTAGAGGAATGGTGAGGATGCAGGGAGTAAAGATGGTAAAGGTGGATGAGTTTAAGTACTTGGGATCAACAGTTCAGAGTAATGGTGAGTGCGGAAGAGAGGTGAAGAAGAGAGTACAGGCAGGGTAGAATGGGTGGAGAAGAGAGTCAGGAGTGATTTGTGACAGACGGGTACCAATAAGAGTGAAAGGAAAGGTCTACAAGAGGGTAGTGAGACCAGCTATGTTATATGGGTTGGAGACGGTAGCATTGTCGAAAAGGCAGGAGTCAGAGCTGGATGTGGCAGAGTTAAAGATGTTAAGATTTGCACTGGGTGTGACTAAGATGGACAGGATTAGGAATCAGTATATTAGAGGGTCAGCTCAGGTTGGACAGTTTGGAGACAAAGCAAGAGAGGCGAGATTGCGTTGGTTTGGACATGTGCTGAGGATGGATGCTGGGTATATTGGGAAAAGAATGTTACTGATGGAGCTTCCAGGCAAGAGGAAAAGAGGAAGGCCTAAGATGAGGTTTATGGATGTGGTGAGAGAGGACATGCAGGCGGTTGGTGTGAAAGAGCATGATGCAGAGGACAGGAAGAAATGGAAACAGATGATCAGCTGTGGCGACCCCTAATGGGAACAGCCGAAAGAAGATGATGATAGAATAGTTACCTCTCACAAGCATATATTAATTTCATAATGTAAGAAATGAAATAAGCCCACAATAAGTATAGAGAAATGTTACTGTGACTATTTTCCTTATGGACGTGGGTTCTGAACTGCATTAAATGTTACATGTACCTTTAAATCTTTAAAATTTTGTGAACCAGCTGTAATTTCTCATTGGTTCAAACCCAAAGGTGCCTTTTTTGGAAAAGGTATTTTAATAAATTGAAGGAGAAGTATGGCATTCTGATGAAGTCCATGTTTATGGTAGATGAAAGCACTAAATCTTTTGCTATACTAGTTTACAGGTTATTCTATTCAATTTTTGTCTGTTTTACCAGCTGCATGCAAAGTGTCGTTGGATCTGTGGTGGATTTGAGAGTGTGCTATACTGTTTCCTGGTTGTTTTATTTCTTAATGTGTGGCATGGTGCAAAATTATCAGAAAGTGTGAGTATGCCTGCATTACGAGCCTTTCTTGTGTGTCTGTGTTGGTTATTTGATATTATGGAAGTCCTTTTGGGCATGCCCAGTAAAGAGATATAGTACATGAACACCATTTAGCAAAGAGACCTTTAAGTAATGAATGTCACGTGCTATTTCTTGTCATTTGTTGTTCTTTGTCAAGAATTAATTGAATTAGCCCCTGTAATGTTAGCTTTGCCAATGTCTGCGCAATAGAGTTAGTGATGTATGGGAGGACGATAACAACATTTGTCACATGCCAGTGTTCATTTGGTGTTTGTGCAGTCTAAATCTACAACAGGTCCCTTAGTAATACATGTTAGTGCTTCACATGGGTGTGTTGAGTATTTGTCTAGTGTCGTACAGGTCTTACCACTGCTTTTACTCACTTCAGGGCTATATATCACTTACAGTATATTGCATTCACATCGCTACTTTAATACCTTATTCAAGTCAATATGTTTGGTGTGGCACTTACACCAAGAAGGACACATGTCATATCATTGATTACCGCACCACAGATGCATCATAGTCACAAACAATTCTAAGCTGACATTTGCTACATTTGCCCATTTGTTGATGTATTAATAGCATGATGCTGGCATGAACTTTTATTTTGCCCATGTCTTTCATGGGTTACCTATCCATTTGTGATAACACAAAACTATGTCTTATGCAAATTCATGTACATCATGATATTCAGAAACACAACCCTTGTATTAGGGGCCTGACTACACTATATGAGCACCTATATAGCTACATGGACTCAACAATACCTGACAGGACCAAATCACCTTCCTCAAGGAAGAGTAAACTTGTCTGGTGGACAGCAGTAATAAACAGACTCTATAATTAAAGGAAAAAAATTGCTGTCCAGGACCAAGAAGGAGCAGGTGCCAAGTTGGAAGCAATCTCTCTTTTGTCTGAACAAGCAAATAAGGGCACTGGTGAAATCCTCTAAGGTTAACTTTGAGTCCAAATTGGCCACATCCACTAAGGACAATCACAAGGCCTTCCTCACATACATCTGCAAACTTAAAGGTGACTCCCAAATCTGCTCTGAATTGGTGGTCAAGAATACCCCATACACAAATGCCATAGATATAACCAACCTGCTGGCAGACATGTTCAGTGAAACCTTTAGGCCCCCTGTCCCCCCTTGAGTAAACCAGGACAGCCCCAGCACCTGCCCCCTCCCCTCATCACCAGGACTCAGGTCATTAATGCCCTCTCAAAGGAAAAATATACAGCCTCCATGGGACCCAACAACATCCCTGGCTGTGTTCAACATGAACTCAGGCAAGAGCTCTCAGCACCACTAGGCACCCTTTTTAACCAAAGCCTGTGCGCTGGCTTTGTCCCAGCAGAATGGGGCACAGCCACTGTCATCCCTCTACACAAAGATGGAGTGTTCACTGACCCAGGCATTTATAGGCCCATCAGCCTAACTAGCCTGATCTGCAAGGCCATGGAACTCATTATCATGGATCTTATAAACAAGGACATTGGCAACCTCCAAATGCTTGATCCCCCATAGTTTGGTTTTGTCAAAGGGAGATCATGCCTGTCAAACTTGGTCACCTTCTTCGAAACAGTCACCAAAGCCATGGATGAGGGGAAAACAGTGCACACCACCTACCTTGATCTAGCCAAAGCCTTTGACACTATTCTCCATTTGGAAATAATGGTTAAACTCTCCCAGCTAGGCAACAACTCATATGTTACCAGATAGGTAGCTAACTGGCTCACGGATAGAACCACTCATTCAAAACAGGGGAAGCCACCCTAGTAGTAGACCTGTAACAAGTGGCATACCACAAAGATCAGTCTTGGGGCCTCTACTCTTTGGGATATACTTTTTTGAGGTACAAGCCAAAACCAATGGTCTGTGGCTGGCCAAGTTTGCAGATGACTGCAAGCTGGGCACTGTCATAAATTTCTCTAGTGATGTGAACATCCTCCAAGAGGGCCTTATCCAAACTAATGTCTGGTGCCGGAAGCATGGCCTCAAACTGGATGCCAAGAAATGCATCATTATCCCCTTTGGGGAAAATGGAGTCCCCACTAATTATCACATTAACAACAATGTACTAAGCATGCAATCAGTCGTGACAGACTTGGGCACCCAGGTTGATAGCAACCTGACTTTTGACCACCACATTGCTTCCATTGTATGGAAGGCTTTCTACATGGCTCATCTCATAAGTAAGGGTATATCATCCAGGAATAAGGAGGCCATAACATAGTACAATGCGCCCTTCGGCATGTACCTTGCCAAGCACATGCAGCAGTTGGAGAGACTACAGAGGTTCCTGACCAGGAAAATCAAGGGTCTCAAACACCTATTTTATACAGATAGGCTCAGAGCCCTGTCCCTCTACTCAGTCTCATACAGACTGCTCAGAGGTGACCTGTGTCTGGCATACAAGGCCATCTCAAACTCAGCCTTGATGAAGCTGCTGCAGATCCGTAAGTCAATTTCCACTCGTGCAACACACACACACACACACACACAAGGCCTCAACCTGGTTTGTGACATAGGTTTGTATCCCAGTGACTCCCCCATCTGTGGAATAGATTCCCTCTTCTTGTCAAGCAGAGTACCTCACTAGGCCTCTTTAAGAGGAACCTGCACGACTGGATGGGAAACAGAAAATATACCCCTGGGATCCCACCTGTGCCCCTGCTGGACAGGGAAAACAGGTGCTGACTTTGTGGGAACATAGGTGAAATTATTGGCTAGGCTTATAAGGGCTTCTGGACCAATAGCCTAGTATCGTCCTATGAAACTATGAGCTTATACCTTGATTTATGTGCATATTCACATACAGAAAATTAGCATGACTCATTTTGCATGCATGTATATCACAGCTGCTATAGTTAGGCAAATGGTAATTTGTATATCAGATCATTATACCATTTACATCCTGGTCAATGTGACACATCTGTGTTATGTGTCAGGTCCTTTTGCATTTTGTGACGTACATACATGGCACGCATGAACTGTCACTAACTTTGTAACATTTACAACAGGCATGCTGCTCAGAAATGCTTTTTTCATCAGTTAATACTAATGTATGATTGCACAGGTGTCCATGAGTCTTCGCAATATTTCTACATTGTCACAGTTACTTACACTGCCCTAACAATTGTCAGTATTGTTTCCTTCATACACACAAGGCAATGACAGCCTTACAATTATTTAACCTACATGCGTGTTCTAACATCAGTCATGTGGATGTAATTTATTACTTTGGATCACTCCAATGGTACACATTTTAATAATGGCAGAGTGCTTCAATACACCTGCCACACATGTGTAGCTAGGCATTCTCAATACAATCATGAGTAAAACAAATAATACCGAACAGACCACAGAGCAAGAATAGTTACAACCATACTTTTAGGGTTTATGACTGCAGTAATACTAATGCTTAGCAATTATTTTAATATACAACACATGGTTGTCTAATACATGCCTAAATGTATAATGCCCCATTTCTATGGTTACAAGTGACAATAAACGGCAAAGAAATGTCCCCTTCTGATGTGCATGAGATAACAGCTGTAGGGTTCATTTAGTTTTGTTTACACGTGTTGAACTGTAGAATACACCAACACTATCAGTTAAAACTGATAACTTTTTGTATATAAATCTGATATGCAATAACTGCAGTGTATGTAAATATTCAGTAATGTATCTACTGTCCTTCTTGACTGTTATCTCAACTCACCATTTTATTTGCTTCCTTTTGTTACACTGTGCTTTGTGTCCATTTCACATCATTGGTCAGCATTTTAATTTTTATGGGCCAATAAAGTGAATGGCCTTACTTTTTATTAAATCAATGGAAATTAGTTACGTTAAAAATACTCTTTGTGCTCTACTCACATTTAATTATCTGAGTACAGTTTCCCCATTTAACGTCCCCTGCATCTTATTTCTATCACTGCAGTTTTCCTTGCCTTGCCTTGCATTGTGCTGTCTGTGCATGCACACTCACTAGGTTTGCTGCAGACAGCATCTTTTGTTTATATAGTGTGCTTGAGCCACCATGCACATCTTCATGGTCACTAACCCTTGTGTTGGCCATGAATAGGTGCTGCTGAACTTGTGCGCTCATTTAGCAGCTTGCCTATTCAACGAGCAGTGCTGCAAAGCGCGTAGGTTTAGCACAATGTGCACACGCATGTTAATGAATCAGCGGGTATGTGTTTTTGTGTCAAGCGTTCTTCTTGTTCCTTTATATTGCCACCCTCACCTCTAGCACTCCCTCTTTAAGAAATTCCTTTGGTAATTTGTTCAGAAGATTTCTTTCAAACACTATTGAAGCATCTAGGGTGATTTAACAAAACCAACTTTAATGACTGCCTTTTCCATTAAAAAAATCAAAATGAGAATCATTCAGTTTTTAAAAATAGGCTTTTTATGGGTGAAAGCCACCATATTTCAAATGAAAAAAAAAACAGCAACCTCCTGCAATCTCTTTATTTTTGGACAATGCAGATTCAGCTCTAGCAGTGCTCACCATCACCTTCAATGACTTCTGACTATGAGGAAACTTACAAACTCACTGTTTGCCCACTTGGGCCTGGAGTC
The DNA here is from genome assembly GCF_019279795.1 of Protopterus annectens. Lineage (NCBI taxonomy): Eukaryota > Metazoa > Chordata > Ceratodontiformes > Protopteridae > Protopterus > Protopterus annectens. Next base: position 68,908,802 of record NC_056747.1, read on the forward strand.
AGAAACAACATAATGCACAGCACAATCTTTTTCTAGTATGAAAGAGGGATTCAAAGGCTACTATAGCTCTACAGTGGTAAGAGGGATCTAGCACATAGCGATACAGCAATCTCTCTGCAGAAAGTCGCATGCGAGTGTTGCAGTCTGTAGGCACAGCTAATGCAAACTAGCCATATGCATTTCCATAGAACCTTTCACCAGAATAGAATTACCTCATTTGATCAATTCAGAGACAAGCTCTACAATGCTGGTTGGGGAATGAAGCAATAAAAATGTATACCATGTTTTCACAATGTGCACTCATTGTGATCTGTGACAGGAATGGAGGTGATAGCAATGCAGCAATACTGTGAAGCCATGGGTTTGTGTATGTTGGGCCATGTTTAGCTGTGTCATGTGTGTGTGTATTTGTAGTTTTTGCATGGTTTATTGAGGGGGAGACTATTGTGGTTATATCTAACTGCACTGGGCTCAGTTCAGGAACATCCTAATGAGACATTAAAGAGCTTTTGCTCCATGCACTTATGAATCATTTTTTGTTCCTCTACATATTACAAACAAAGCTATTTTCTACACCTGACCTTTACTCAGTTCTGTTACTTCCATTGCATAGCATTACAGTGCTATTGATAAGAAGACAACTGTCACTGAAGTTGGGTGTGTGATGCGTGACCTACCTTATCCCATCAATGGACTTAAGAAACAAATCAGGCTGTGTATAAGAAGATTCAAAAGGGTGGTACTGGGAAATACAGAGAGGAAGAGTGGAAGGGAGGAGAATCACTATGCTTTGCAAATGGCCATCATGGCCAAGGTGTGCAAAAGATTCTGAGAGAAAGGACAACAAGTCAAGGGTAAAGGACATCTGTTCTGAATGGGGACGCCATTAGGACTATATGTAAAAATCTATATGTTCATTTTTTACTGATTTTAAATAAGAAGGGAGGGAGACAAATTTGGATTCTGTTCAGAAAATTGTTGAAGGTTGTGTTGTTGGAAAGGGCAAATGGAATAGAAAATCAAGAGATGTTAAAGAGACTGATAGAATAAAGTCTTCTTCTAAGGGGTCTTTTAGATGGGATGACCCTATTATTTATTTGACTCATTCAAAAAAATGTTTTGGTTGTTTAGTAATGCATTTTGGATAGTTTGAAGGAGCATAGATTTGTGTCTTCTTGTGTTTTTTTTTTTTTTTTTTTTTTTGTTAAATTTCTAAGTAGAACAATCATACACCTATTTTCTGAAGAGGGGTTGAGTTTACAATGTATTGAAGCATCCTGCCTGTGACTGTATTAGACCTGTTTCAGATCCTGACAATTTTTAGGAAGAGTAAGTTGAGTAATATGTTTGTAAACATAATCTTTCAAGTTTACTATCAGAATCCTGACACCCACAATCTTGAAACTCAAACCCCTGAGACCATAACATCCAAAGATCAAAACATTGAAGACCACAATGTCTAAAAATCTCTAATACTGAATTCCCTAACTAGTATAAACTCAGGAACTAGTGATAACATAGGTCCTGCAGTGAGGCAAATGCAGGAGTTTGATATTGTGGTCTTCAGCATTTTTATCTTTCAATATTATGCTCTCAGGATTATGAGTTTCAAGATTATGGTCTTTAAGATTCTGATAGTAAATCAGTGTCCAATGTAGTTCAGTCCTGAATAAACAGATAGGGTGTCTAGTTTGACACTTTGATTACATTACCACTTAAGACATAGACATGCATACATTAATAAAAATGAAAATAAACAATATTAATATTTTTTGATTTACATACATTATTCATTGCATATTTTTTCTTTTATGACAACTCTCATTTTGTCCAACCTTAGATAAATTGCTCATTTTGTGCCTAATCTTAACCCTCACTCATCCTTCTGACCATTATTTCTCTGTGTATTGTTCCTACAAATTCTATTTATTTTACCGTAATTTGATTCAAATTTGTGAGTATTTTTGTTTAGTAGGTAAAACGTGAAGGAGGAGGATTTTGTTTGCAGTGTTACAGCTGAATGTAATTGGCAAAGGTCACTAAAGTAGGGTGACAGTACATTGACATTTGTGGTTTTGCTGAGGCTTAGAAATATTTGTAATTATCAAGATAAGGAGTGCGTGATTGCCTGTTTTAAAGTTTAATCTATGGTAATCTTTAATTAGTTGTATAAAACTATGGTCAGTAAGGAAGTTTAAGATTCCTCGATTATATAGGGATAAGGAAGGTTATATTAAACTCAAAGAGAATAGCAATATTTATTTTAAATTCAGTTTAGCTTAAATGTCATTTAAATACATTTGTTTGGTTAACTGGGAGAGGTACAGAAGTTATTGTAAGGCTGACATTTATATGTTTTTGAGGAGAAATTTAATGATGTCAATTCATGGTTAGCCAATCTGGTTCATGATAATTTAATGTTGAGCTTTGGGAGTTGAAGGTTATGCTGAGATTGTCTATTATGAGGAAGAGAGTTCCACAGTCAGCTCTGTTACCAGGTTAAGAAATGAAGAGATATTAAAACCCTGCTATGTTAGAACTTAAGTCAGAAATGTCAGAATTTAGTCAGGATTTGTGAAAGTTAGACTATCAGTTTCTGAGTAACAATGAATAAGGATGTTCAAGCTTATTTTACAAGATGCCTACATTAATCAGTCCTTGTTTGTAAGGGGGACAATTTAGCTCTGAGTATAATGGTTAAATGTAAGTAAACACTGGGGAGCTGGATAACATTCCAGATAGCTTCATAGCAGAAATATATTTATTGGTGGCGTGAATTAGAGGACCAAATAATATCTTGTCTTCTAAGACTGAAGACCAAAAAAAATGAATGTCAGTACAGCAGATACACTCCCTCAACAACTGTCAATTACACCCTTGACAGTTTGCATCTGAGGCAGCCATCCTCTTCACCCTTCCATAGCTGCAGCTTTCCCTTGTCAAGAAATTAAGATATGTATATATTTTTTGCATTTTTGGTAGGGATAGGAAAGTGATTCATAAAACGTGACCTTGCATGGGTACACCCTGGGATAATGTTAGCATTTTGGTGGACCACAGGTAATTTTGAGTTGTGACCTGGACATATTCTTCCAGTCCAAGAAGTACCTTGTTATCTCCATACACATCCTCTCCTAAACACTTTTTCAATACATATTACTTTACAGCACATGTTTTGAGAGTAAATACATAAAGCAAGGACTTTAATTGCAATGCCATTACATTACAACAAGCCTCTGTAATACATTAAGGTGGTCAGAGCCACAGGCAACTATACTTAAACATACAGAGTGCTTTTTATTGCAGGAGTGTTGTACTGCCTTAAGTTCCTGCTCCATACCAAAGTAGGCTAGTCCTGTAGAGGATTGGTTTTTCACCCCCACCCCCCACACACACACACACACACACATTGACAGTCACTGCAATGTTGTTATACTATGACAAACATATGTATCACATCAAGATAGAGACTGTGAAACAGGGTTATTCACACACAGGCACACACACACACACACACACACACACACACACACACACACACACACACACACACACACACACACACACACACACACACACACACTTAGACACACACATACACACACACACACACACACACACACACACACACACACACACACACACACACACACACACACACACACACACACACCTGCACTCAGTCTCACAAAGGACTGTCCATACCCATACACATAACACCTACACTGAGAAACATCCACATCTAGACCCAGAGAGACTGTTCATATGTTCATATCTACAGACACACACACACACACACACACACACACACACACACACACACACACACACACACACACACACACACACACCAATACATGCATAGTTACCCACACTAAGAACACAATGACTGACACTACATAGAGACACTAAAAAGAGATGCAGAGACAAAAACAAATCCACATATACACATAATGACAGAGACACACAGGCAGCCACCTACTCAAATAAAACACAGAGACAAAGAGGCAGAGAGTCACACAACTGAAACACAGAATCATGGACAGAACAAGCAGATACCACACATAGACTGCTTATGCACAAACTAGTAACACCTACTTACTATGTATGCCTCAGATGTTTGATAAACCACCTAATACAGGAATCAGTATAAAAGACAAGACAGTCATATCACTCAAAAACTTACAGTTGAAATCATAACTCAGACCAAACTACCTGGAATTATTGTTGACCACAACCTGAAATTTGAAGACAAGCTACACTGTTGGTAAGACTGACCAAAAGCTTGATTTATCACGCACAGTCATAGTTTAATATGGTCACTCTTAATCAGAACTCCTTTCTGCTTCTAGCAGTCTTCTATGCATTTCCTATCCAAACCAAATTCAGACTAATCACCTACATAAACGTTAACAAGCCTATAGTAGCATAGCTAGGGTTGCTGTAAACTAGCTACACAGAACATACCAACAAACTGCCGTAAAACAATTAGACTGCCCTGAATTCCGACATGTACTTTCTCTCTCTCAACTCAAAACACTTCATTGCATCATCAGCACTCCTGACAGGCATCCTGCTCTCAATAACCTAATCTAAAAATATAGTTACCCATGCCCCTGAGATCTCAAACTCAGCAGCTCTTAGTTGTACGAAAATCACATAACCATTGTAATGATTCTCTATACTGTAATGCTGTAAACTGTATACTGCTATTCCTGTACTCTAATTTGGTAAATAAAATGTGGAATAGTATACGTAAGTTCTAACACTTTACCAAAAATGGGGTATACTGTCCCTAATCACATAAAAGAAATTTTGCACCTTAAGCAATTTCACATACACTTGAAAAAACACATGACGACCAAAGTGAAGTGTAGCTAACCAAATCACAATAATCATATATCAGCTTCTGTATACTGTTTCAGTCATTGCTTTTTTATTTTTCTATTGCAAGAAAAAAAAACACAAACGCCGCACGGGTAATGCAAACTGGAATTAATTATGCATAAAAAAATATTTTAAGCACTTTCGTTCATAAACAGTGAACTTCATCAGAAACTAAGTTGCTGACTGAACAAAACATTTAATATAAACTTTTAAAAATGGCACCAAAATATTCTTAAAGTTGTACATCATATAAGTTTAAAAAGTGCCCCTGCACATCAAAACATTTTGTATATACTACTGTTTCAGCCACAGTATATTACCAAAAAGCATACAATATATATAAAATGTACATTTTTATCCCTCTCCTGAAAAAATTATCAAAGAAATATACATTTGTATAGCAAATAAAAATAATAATGTTAATGTAATACTTTTTTTGTAAATAAACAGAAAATTTGCAATGAATAAAAATGAAAAATAGTATTATTATTTTTATTCATTGCAAATTTTATTCATTGCAAATTTTCTGTCTATATACAAAAAAAAGTACCACATTAATATTTTTATTTATTTATTACATTATTATATTTATTATTTATGGGGACTCTAAATCTGTAACCTCCCTGTGAGGATATTAGTCCTCTGTGTCACCACAAGACACCAGGGGTAATACAGGTAGTTTGCTTTAAGGGGATCTAAAAGTGTACCCTCCCAGTGAGGATACTAGTCCTCTGTGTCACCCCAAGACACCAGGGGTAATAGAGGTAGTTTGATTTAAGGGGATCTAAACGTGTACCCTCCGAGCGAGGATACTAGTCCTCTGTGCCACCCATAGACACCAGGGGTAATATAAGTATTGTGCCTTATGGGGATCTAAACCTGTACCCTCCCAGTGAGGATACCAGTCCTCTGTGCCACCCATAGACACCAGGGGTAATATAAGTAGTGTGCCTTATGGGGATCTAAACCTGTACCCTCCCAGCGAGGATACTAGTCCTCTGTGCCACCCATAGACACCAGGGGTAATATAAGTAGTGTGCCTTATGGGGATCTAAACCTGTACCCTCCCATCATGGATACTACTCCTCTGTGTCACCCCAAGACACCAGGGGTAATATAAGTAGTCTGTCTTATGGGGATTCCAAACCTGTACTCTCCCAGTGAGGATATCAGTCCTCTGTGCCACCACTAGACACCAGGGGTAATACAAGCAGTGTGCCTTATGGGGATCTAAACCTGTACCCTCCCAGTGAGGATACCCATCCTCTGTCCACATCTAGACACCAGGGGCAACATAAGTAGTGTGCCCTAAATGGATTCTAAACCTGTACCCTCCCAGTGAGGATACCAGTCCTCTGTGCCACCCCTAAACACCAGAGGTGATATAGGTAGTGTGCCTTAAAGGAATTCTAAACCTGTAACCTCCCAGAGAGGATACTAGTCCTTTGTGTCACCCCTAGACACCCGGGGTAATATAAGTAATGTGCCTTAAAGGGGTTCTAAACCTGTACCCTCCCAGCGAGGATATCAGTCATTTGTGCCACCCCTAGACACCAGGGGTAATATAAGTAGTGTGCCTTAAAGGGATTCTAAACATGTACCCTCCTAGTGAGGATATCAGTCCTCTGTGCCACCTCTGGACACCAGGGGTAATATAAGTAGTGTGCCATAAAGGGATTCTAAACCTGTAACCTCCCAGCGGGGATACTAGTCCTTTGTGTCACCCCTAGACACCAGGGGTAATATAAATAATGTGCCTTAAAGGGGTTCTAAACCTGTACCCTCTCAGCGAGGATATCAGTCCTTTGTGCCACCTCTAGACACCAGGGATAATATAAGTAGTGTGCCTTAAAGGGACTCTAAACCTGTACCCTCCCAGTGAGGATATCAGTCCTCTGTGCCACCCCTAGACACCAGGGGTAATATAAGTAGTGTGCCTTATTGGGACTCTAAACTTGTACCCTCCCAGCGAGGATACTAGTCCTCTGTGTCACCACTAGGCACCAGGGGTAATATAAGTAGTGTGCCTTAAAGGGATTCTAAACTCTAAACCTGTATCCTCCCAGCAAGGATACTAATCCTCTGGGGCGCCCCTAGACACCAGGCACAATATAAGTAGTGTGCGTTATGGGGACTCTAAACCTGTATCCTCCCAGTGAGGTTATCAGTCCTCTGTGCCACCCCTAGACACCAGGAGTAATAGAAGTAGTGTGCCTTAAAGGGATTCTAAACCTGTACCCTCCCAGTGAGGATATCAGTCCTCTGTGTCACCCCTAGACACCAGGGGTAATATAAGTAGTGTGCCTTAAAGGGATTCTAAACCTGCAACCTCCCAGTGAGGATACTAGTCCTTTGTGTCACCACTAGACACCAGGGGTAATATAAGTAATGTGCCTTAAAGGGGTTCTAAACCTGTACCCTCCCAGCAAGGATATTAGTCCTTTGTGCCACCCCCTAGACACCAGGGGTAATATAAATAGTTACCTTAAATGGATTCTAAACCTGTACCATCCCAGTGAGGATATCAGCCCCCTGTGCCACCTCTGGACACAAGGGGTAATATAAGGTAGTGTGTCTTAAAGGGATTTTAAACCTGTAACCTCCCAGTGAGGATACTAGTCCTTTGTGTCACCCCTAGACACCAGAGGTAATATAAGTAATGTGCCTTAAAGGAGTTCTAAACCTGTAACCTCCCAGCGAGGATATAAATCCTTTGTGCCACCTCTAGACACCAGGGGTAATATAAGCAGTGTGCCTTATGGGGACTCTAAACCTGTAACCTCACAGCGAGGTTATTAGTCCCATGGCCACCCCTAGACACCAGGGGTAATATAAGTAGTGTGCCTTAAAGGGATTCTAAACATGTATCCTCCCAGTGAGGATATCAGTCCTCTGTGCCACCCCTGGACACCAGGGGTAATATAAGTAATGTGCCTTAAAGGGATTCTAAACCTGTACCCTCCCAGTTAGGATATCACTCCTCTGTGCCACCCCTGGACACCAGGGCCAATATAAGTAGTGTGCCTTAAAGGGATTCTAAACCTGTAACCTCCCAGCGAGGATACTAGTCCTTTATGTCACCCCTGGACACCAGAGGTGATATAGGTAATGTGCCTTAAAGGGGTTCTAAACCTGTACCCTCCCAGCAAGGATATTAGTCTTTTGTGCCACCCCCTAGACACCAGGGGTAATATAAATAGTTACCTTAAATGGATTCTAAACCTGTATCATCCCAGTGAGGATATCAGCCCCCTGTGCCACCTCTGGACACAAGGGGTAATATAAGTAGTGTGCCTTAAAGGGATTCTAAACCTGTAACCTCCCAGCGAGGATACTAGTCCTTTATGTCACCCCTAGACACCAGAGGTGATATAGGTAATGTGCCTTAAAGGGGTTCTAAACCTGTACCCTCCCAGTGAGGATATAAATCCTTTGTGCCATCTGTAGACACCAGGGGTAATATAAGCAGTGTGCCTTATGGGGACTCTAAACCTGTAACCTCACAGCGAGGATATTAGTCCCATGGCCACCCCTAGACACCAGGGGTATTATAAGTAATGCGCCTTAAAGGGTTTCTAAACCTGTACCCTCCCAGTAAGGATATCAGTCCTTTGTGCCATTTCTAGACACCAGGGGTAATATAAGTAGTGTGCCTTAAAGGGATTCTAAACCTGTAACCTCCCAGCGAGGATACTAGTCCTTTGTGTCACTCCTAGACACCAGGGTAATATAAGTAATGTGCCTTAAAGGGGTTCTAAACCTGTACCCTCCCAGTGAGGATATCAGTCCTTTGTGTCACCCCTAGACACCAGGGGTAATATAAGTAGTGTGCCTTATGGGGACTCAAAACCTGTACCCTCCCAGCGAGAATATTATTCTTCTGTGCCACCCCTGGACACCAGGGGTAATATAAGTAGTGTGCCTTAAATGTATTCCAAACCTGTAACCTCCCAGTGAAGATATTATTCTTCTGTGCCACCCCTGGACACCAGGGGTGATATAAATAGTGTGCCTTAAAGGGGTTCTAAACCAGTAACCTCCCAGTGAGGATACTCATCCTTTGTGCCACCTCTAGACACCAGGGGTAATATAAGTGGTGTGCCTTATGGGGACTCTAAACCTGTACTCTCCCAGCAAGGGTATTATTCTTCTGTGCCACCCCTGGACACCAGGGATATAATGAAAAACAAAATTAAACTTTAAAATATATATAAATTGCAAAGAGAGGAAAAGGCTTCAGACCATGAAACATTGCCAGTAGAAACCATAGCTTTAACCCACTGTGCTAAACAGAGTGTAAAAACTGTATTTCTTCTTCCTAAAATGCACTCAAAGCTGCGTTCTATGTAGACATTACAATTTAAAAATATAAATATCACATTGAGAAATACTTTTTTTCTGTCGAAGAAAATAAAATAAATTTCATGCTTATCTATTAAAGTAATAATCTATAACTATTCCACAATCATATTTGCTTGCACTGTAGAACTTACACTAACCAAGAAAAATAAATAAAAACAAATCACTTTTAAATGACTGCTTATTAAACTTAATTCATGATGAAACTAAGCAGAAAGGATAACATGTCTGTGCGTTATCCTTTGTCATTGTCATCCCCCTCAATAAACATTAGAAAAATATTGTCTTTTTAGTAATCTTATTCTAAACATCATCAGATCATCAGACTGCTGCACACATTAAAGATACACACACACATACACACACACACACACACACACACACACACACACACACACACGCGCGCGCGCAGACACACAGAGTCACACACACACACACACACACACACACACACACACACACACACACACACACACACACACACACACACACACACACACACACACACACACACACACATAGATATTACTACTGAGTCATGGACATACATCACTCCACCAATACAAAAGGTTTCATAGAATAAAAAAAATGTGCTGGAACCACCACTTTTCCCATCCCAGAAACTAAAACATCTATTTCACTAGTATTCCAACAGTTATAATTATAAGGGTCAGACAGATTCTTATAACCACTTGCCTCTGACTAAGGTGAAGCTGGGAAGACAAATATTTAGCTTAATATGTTCAGTAAACTGATTCAGTAAATGAAAATGACTGGCAATCAGGCATTAAATTAATTATGACAGTAGTTTTCATTTGTTGTCCCACCATATCCCAAGTTCAAACAGGATGGCTTATACATCTATTCCAACATTCTTGTATGTTTCTAATAAACAACTTCTTTTAGATATCTGAAGAATATCCTTATACTGAAATGGCTATATCTTACTAGAAGATGCATCTACTGTTATAAGGTGCCCATTCATTATTCCATTCCCCAAATAGGCTGCAATGTACTAATCAAGAACAACAATTTAAGCACAATATTAGATTATTTTATTTATTTATTTTTGCTGAAATGTGCAGCCAGGTATGTTTTCAATGTGTTATGATTACTTAGCAGTTAGCTACATCTGAGGAGGAAAAAGAAACAAGAAACACTCATGCATAAAAAAGGTTTAAAAAATCTTGCAGTAAGGTAAGTCTTTCAGTAGAATCTGATCATGCTTGTATAATGACTTCAATAATTTTAAGCAATCTGTTCTTTATTGCATTTTCTCAATCTAAATAAATCAGGTTACCATTCATTATAGGTACTGTCCCCCACCCCGCGATACATTTCTGCTTGCCTTAACTGAAGCATATTTTGCAGTTTCAGCTTCATCAAAGCAAAACAGGTTATAACAAAACCTGCTATAATTAACTTCTTCAGTAGCAGATGTTAGTTTATTATAACTCAACATTTGCTATTGCGTTTTCTTTATCTACTTGCATCCATTCATTAGTCCTCCTAGCCAACCATCAACCCACCCGTTTTTTGCACTAAGGGATTACTACATGCTGTAAACATGCTAAAAGATGGTTCCTGCATCATGAATCATTTCTACAGGAGACCCCATTTCCTAAAACATTTCCAGTAGAAAAAGTGAAAAAAAAACTACTGGAATAGAGTAGCTTTCAGTGGATAGAAGGAGTGGGTCAGAGAATGGTGTTGTAGCAGTGCCATTTTTATTTTTATAATAACAAGTTACAAATTTACGAGATCGGGCTTTTCTAGCTATCAGAAATGTTAACAGATTTTCCTCTGCACTGCTGTTTCAGTTTAAGGAACTCCAGCATCGTTCTATGGTAGAAAAGGGTGATAAAATGCTACAGAATGCATTGCAGCTGGCAAAAATGCTGTTTTTTGGCAACATGGATAATTTGATTTCTGAAACTCTCTGAAATAAAAAAAAATATCCATTACAGGAATTAAGCACAGATGTCTATATCCATTACAAGAATTAAGCACAGATGTCTATTCACACTTTTTTAAGCTTGGAGTAGGAGAAGCATTTTCTACTTATAGACTACAGAAACACACGCCACACACATACGCAAACACACACCATTATAATTATTGTAGTGTCAGCAGCATTGTTATTACACTCCAATAACAGTTACTCGACATCTGTGTTCACTGCTACTCTAGCAAAATGCCCAATATTAGCAACACTTAGAACAGCGTTTAACTCACGAGTTGAACTTCTTGGCATCCATGTCTTGAGCAAATAATAAGCCCATCGTGATCAGAGACCAGATCATAATCTTCTATATTGTTATTATTATTTCCTTATCTACCTTAGAAAAATCAGGGTTGTAGTATACAAGAACATCTTATGATGGGAAAACCAAACAAGTGAAGCTGGATTGGATCTCGGGTATTGAATGCTGCGATTATCTACTTATCCTGCTCCATAAATCTCCTATCATCTATCGGGAAATAAAAGCATGCTGCTTCTGCAGATCACTTTTTACCTTTTTATGGTGAAGTTATTCATGTGAACTCTGGCTCTCTGTACAGAATTAATAATAATAATAATAATAATAATAATAATGTTACTGTTTTGCAGGAAAAGCAAAGGTGTCAATAGAACCAAAAGGGCATGGGTACAAGGTTTCTCTATAGACTTTGTTTTCTTTTAATTTATTTTATATCCCAGAAACACTTGACGCTGTCTGAAAATGTTCTAAAACACTGAAATGACCTTTCCAGGATTTGTCAAATAAAAATAATATCAATTGCAAATAAAGCCTTAAAGGGATTCTAAACCTGTACTGGTTCTACCATTGAATTTTGAGTTCCTAATGTTCTCTGTTCATCTCACTAAATATAAACAAAGAATAAAGGTGAACAAGGACACCCTGCCTGGTTCCTCTGTTCAAACTCAGCTTGTCAGAGATGAAGCCTTCTACTTTAATCATTCCTTCGGACCCTTTATTTATCATCCTTATTAATCCTATTATCCTGTCAGGGAACACATATGTCTCTATTGCCCTACTCATGAAATATCAGCAGACTCTACTGAATGCTTTCAAGACCCACCAGCCATAATAACATTTTTTTTATACTTTGCTTCCCTCTGGATCATTATTGTCCTGCTAAGGTTATTAAATATTTGCCTCTCCTTCACAAGACTAAATCAATCCATATCTATCAATTTTGGCAAAACGTTTTCCATTCTCTTAGCTAGTATAGATGAAAACACTTTATAGTCATGGTTTGAAATTGAAATAGGTCTATATAAAGTTGGTTCAGAAGAGTCTTTACCCACTTTGAATAATACAGCCACTACAGCTTTCTTTCAGATAGTAGTACCCCCTTCAAAATATTGTTAAACAAAACATTCCAGATCATAATCTTCTTCAACCCAAAATTCCAAATTTCCAAAGGAATTACCATCTGTTCCTTGAGACTGCCCTGTTAACTGATTATGCTTCACCATTTTTATCTAATCTCTTCCTATTTTACCCGTTAATTGTTGAGCCTCATCTTCTTCTAACCTTAGCATGACTGAGCTTTGTATAAATATTTCAATTTATACTTATTCTTGGTTCCTCATTCCTCTGCTTTATACAAATATTCATAAAATTTATGGAACCTCTCTAATACTTATATAGGGTCATTTGTTATTTTTCTTGTCATAGGCTTACTGAGTCTTTTCACAACCTTTCTACTTTCTGTTGGCTAAATCATGCTAAAAGTTATTGCACTCTAGAGTTGTTATGAAAATATTTGCTTAACAACATTTCTAAACTCAAGCATATTATACAAATACTCCCTTATTTTCCCTTGGGCAGTCTGCAGTTACTCCTCTTCTTGTTCTGTGAGACTCCCCATATTCTGCAATACTTTTAACCTTTGTCGACCTCTCTAAATAATTGCTATTACTTCTTTCACATATTTTTGTTGTATTATTTCTAAAATGTTTTAAACACCATTTTCATTGTATCTCACTCGCTGGCTATCTCATCTATCTTCCCTAATAAATCTCACATAATTTCCACTGCACATTCTTTAAATTACTCTATTTTTAAAGAAACAAGGGAAAACACCAATGTCTCATTTTAACATCATTACCCTGCATCTTTATCTTAGTTTTTTATCAGTGCATGATCTGATATAGTTATCAGAAGGGTCTCAAAGGTTTCAGTTAAAAGCACATGCTCCTGTGAAATATAATTTCAAACCAGAAACAACAGTAAACCAAGCTGGAAAGCACAAACTAGTAACTTTGAAAATGAAAAAAACAGGATCCAACCAAGAGACACACTGAGGCACAATGAGCTAGCGCTTTCATCCACTTTTAATGATGTGAACTTCTTCAGAAAAACAAATAATAACCACCTAACCACCTTTTAAATGATTCATTACAGGAAATGATGTCATAGTCTGCACAATGAAATAAATTTAAAGTAATACTATGTAAAATAATTGATATATCTATAAAAATGTATATACATACATATAAATAATTTATATGTATGTATATACATTTTTATAGATGTATCAATTATTTTACATAGTATTACTTTAAATTTATTTCATTGTGCAGACTATGACATCATTTCCTGTAATGAATCATTTAAAAGGTGGTTAGGTGGTTATTATTTGTTTTTCTGAAGAAGTTCACATCATTAAAAGTGGATGAAAGCGGTAGCTCATTGTGCCTCAGTGTGTCTCTTGGTTGGATCCTGGTTTTTTCATTTTCATAATTTCAAACCAGTCTAACCAGTCATTGCATCTTGGGGGTTAATATGTAAATGCTGTTTGGGTTTCTGCTACAGAACTCACATCTAACATGCCAAGTATCCCCATGCACATCTTTATAAATCTACCCTCTTTTACTATAGTCTTCTTTCTAGGTCTCTTAATACATCTTCATTATTGCAAATCAGGCTCAAGCCCCACTCATAATTAATATTCTTTGCTGAAGCATATTATTTCTCCTAAACATTTCCTAAGTTTCATAACAGTAATTTTAGGTAGAATATAAATATACATCATCATATTCCTCCTCCCCTGACAATACTCCTTACTATCACAGATCTACCACTATTGTCTTTTTCTCTTCTCCTATCACTAGCAGAACATATCTTAAATTAGTGATATTACTCCACTTTTCCTTTGTCCCTCATATTCAGCTGAATGTCTGTCCTGAAATTCTTTCTTGTTTACATGTACATGCTCATTTCTTTCCAAATGCAGCTCCTGTAACATTGCTATTTTACACTCCTTAATATAATTCAATGCTTTGCTTTTAGTCTATACCTTTAAGGCTAATTACATTCTATGTTAATATTTATAAAGCAACCTTTTTGATAAAACACTATTCTTCCAAATTATTCAGCACAACAGTTCTTCTGAATATATATTTCTAATTTACAACTTACATATACTTACATATTGATTTCTGTCAGGCTGATCTTCTATGTAGTTGCTTCTTCTCATCTCTATATGAATCCATGTCTATAAAAGACAAAAACATTTTCAAAACCTCATACTCTTTTAACTCACTGCAAAAACAGAAAACTGCAAATGGTTCCAAAAAGGAAGTTTATTCCTCCAAAAAGGAGCAATTGATCCGAACTGACAGCTATACCGACAGAAATTACCTATTCCAAAGTTAGACATTCCCACTTTACACTGATTGCTGCATGACCTAATCACTTCTTTGCTCCCCTTCCCAAATATGAAAAATAGCTTGCATGTTTTCAGTTAACATTAACCTTTGCAATAAAAAAGTATACAGGCTACCCTTAAATAAATAAACTAAATTGTCCACTGTTATATTTAATTTATTAAGGTTCTTAGGCTGTTGGGAAAGCAACTACTTACATAATTTATTTGCTTCCCACACGTTCAAACTTCATTTAATTTTCATCGAACTGCATGTCAATGTACATTTCAAACAACTCAATTACATTTTACCATGTATATTTCACTCAGAACACACTGTTCAGACTGGAAATAGTTATTTACATCTGTAGGCTGTTTATTTCCAAATAAAAATGGATGATAATGGAAAAACAGCTAGTAGCTTTGCAAATGCAAAAAAAAGAATATCCACTTAAAATACACTGTTCACATTTCTTGTAATTAATTGCTCACACCTGCAGGCTCCCTGTTTCAACCTAAAAGTGTATGCTAATAGGGAAAACAAATAGAAGCCTTGCAAAAATGCAACAAGCTATTTGTCATGATTTTCATCACTTTCCCTTGTTTTTCAAGCCTATTTGCTTAAAATCCCTTTCCTAGAGCTTAAACTGAGTGCAGTAGTTGAAACATCCACCTCTATAAAAAGAAACAGGTGACCTTATTATCTTTTAGTTCTGAATATAGTATGATCAATACACTTTTACATCATCCCTCCATAACACACATTCACATTATATTAGCTTTGTTTCTTTTCTACCTTTATCATCTTGTTACAGTGTAAAGCCTCGATAAAATTCAAGTAAAAAAAAAATAATTTTTTGCACCTCTATCATATACAGCATTCACTGAGAATCCTGGCACCACCACTCATTAAAATATCTCTGACTGTATACTATATAGAACTGCTTTGCAATACATCACATGCATTATATCATAAAACGTTTATACACAAATATTAATATGAACAAAACATTTTACTTATTTACTTCTTCAGTGCTTTCAATGTCCTTTTAAACATTAATGGCATAAATTGAAATGTAGGTTTTACAGTTCACCCAATGGTTTAACACAGTTAAAAGTCTCCCATCTAATGGCACCGATGCTTTATACTTCTCCTATCTATTCAGTAATTTCTTATTGTTGCTGGTTTTCTTCCTTATCCTTCTGCTCACTCACCATTTGTCTCTGTTTCAAGTCCTAGCATCCCTGATTCTTCTAGACAGCTACCAGGCTTGTTTCGGCCACAGCATTTACATTTGGAACAATGGGAATGTTGTTACTTGCAAAGTCTATCTAAGAGCTTTGTTATTGTTGAGGGAATGGAAGAAGATCATGCCACTCAATCCTGAGTCACTTGTACTGGGTGATGGCCATCCCCTGCAAACAAATATAGAGACAGACAAGCTTCTAAATACCCCCAGATGGGACTATTGAGCAAGTCCTCAGGGATTAAATTGTTGCCTGTAGAAAAATAATTTTATTATCCTTGGTTATTCTGTTGATTATTCATAGATTCATAGATTAGGTTCATAGGTTCATACTAGGCTAATTGCCATTGTGGTCCATTTTAAGCCTAGCCAGTTACCCCATGCAAGAATCAAACCCTGCGCTTTTTGTCTGCAAGGTAAACACCTTAACCATTTTGCCAGCTGCCTTTAAACTGGTAACTACTTATGCAATTGCAACAGCCTTGCCATTGTCACCCAGAAAGTCAGTTATAGCATTGTTGTTGTTGACCTCACCAAACTAAAAGCTGTTATGGACTTCACTGTACTTGAGGAAATGAGAACTGGGGAGTTTCAAATTGTGTAACAATAGTGGCAAGCATTTTATCTTCTTGTTTCTGTTTTTCCACCTGAACTCTAACAGTTGGGTCAAAGTCCAAGGACATATTGAAAGAAGCATTAATAAATGCTGCTTTAGTATCCCTGGCAAAATCAGTTAGGCACAGCCACGCATGACAGCACACAGCAAGCCTGGTTTCTGCTGCTTTTGATGCACTATCCACACCTTCATTAGTCAAATGTATGGTGTAGTTTGCTACTGACCATATGGTAAAAATCTGGTGTTGACCCATTTGGCAATCTTTCCAAAATTGACAAACAGTATTGTTCATCTTTTTCTCTCTCTCTCTTTTGCTCTCTCTATGAAAATGTAATATGTGAAATAAACAGTTTACAGCCAGAAGAAGAAAACAGAAAGTATGTAAATACTCTTTCCTTGCCTGTCCAATGTGTGCAGTTCCTTATCTGGTGGAAGAACACTGGGGCACCATGATGTAGCAGCTTTCTTAAGAGCAGCCATTGCAACAACAACATTAATTTGAGAAATCAGTGACCAACATGCCCAGTCCTTAGAAGACCATGAGATCCTGGCTGAGATCTTCTGAATGGATGCCAAAAACATCAGGGTTTTCTCATGTTGTTTCATCTACTAGTTGTACCATTCTATTGCTTCTTTTTACATTTACAGTTCTTATCTTTCTCAGAGGTAGGTGGTTAAAGGAGGAAGACAAGGACTGATCTTGCCTAGAAGTGTCAGAGGCATCTCACAGTAGATATGTGGTTCCTCTGCCCAGAAAGAGCAATGGTGCATGGCCAAGGTACCAATCACAGGTGATCTCTGGCTGATGGAAAGTGAGTGTCGGAGTCAAGGGGAGCAAATGCAGGGGAACCCGCATTGAAGAGATCAGTAATGATACCATCCCCTAGGCCAATGCAGTTAACCTTGAATTACTGAGGCCATAATCCACATGGCCAATATCAAGACTGGGGAAGTTGGTCCAATAATCAGACTTGAGGACTTAACCCCAACCATTGGTACCAATGAACTGTTCAGTAACAAGGCTGATAGCAACAGCATTGATTTCAAAGACTAAAAGTTTAACCATGGTGATTAGTAGGTTAGTCTCAAAAAGGTATAGACCCACACCAGTGCTGAGGGATCAAGCCCAAGCCCTTGGTATAAATTATCCCATGATGCAACAATATTGGCACCAAGGACACATATTTTGATTGCAGAGTTGATGTCAGTGGCATCAACACTGGAGGTTCTTGTCCAGTTATCAAGACCCTATTTAATACTGAAGGCCACATGACGACAGCATTAATAATTGCAGGTCTAGCACAAATCCCACAGGGACAATAACATAGAGGTGGTCTGATGAAGAGATACAAGATGGTGGTATTGAAAAATTTGTCAGGCATGAGGGATCTCTAACCTCTCCAATGTTATTGGAGGGAGATCCCTGAAACAACATGTGTTGGGAGCTCAGGATACTTACAATATCTTCTTATAGTCCACTTCTACAGAGATACTAAAAATAAATAAAATACTTCTACAAAACCTGATGCACCTGGCAAAAGAACACCATGAATATGCAAACAATTCCATAACCTCTGCATTTGAAACAGATAAGACATGATCAGTTCTAAGACAGATAGTAAGGAACTCTCAGAAACAATTATATTAGGAAGCTAAACAGGAATCCCAATACCACTGCTAAATCTGGCTGGTATGGTAAAAAAGACCATAAAGACTCCCATATAAATGCGACTCCTTAGATGCAAACAAATCCACTTTCATCCTGCTTAACAGGACTTTTTCAGATTCAACAATGACATTAAGAAAGGGCTATATATATCCACAAACATTAGCAACAAAAAAGGAAATTATGTCATAATTATTTAATTAAACAATTAAGCAGCTAAGAAAACTAGCTAACCTGTGCATTTAACTTGTGTAAAATAGAGAAATTAAGTTAACTTAGTACTTAAAAAACTGAATGAATATACAAATATTAAAAAGTGTTAAAATATCAATGATGTTTAAAATATTATGAAAAAATATACCTATTTTATATAATACTATTATATAAATACATAAAATACATCAAATGTGTTTATGTTATACTAATTCAAATGATGCTCTGAGCTCTAAAACAGGTTTAAGGGAAACATTATTATTTATTCCCGGTGGGTTGCATGCATTCAGCTTTAGTTGCCATTTAATTTATTTTTCTTCCAACAAAAGCTTGTCATTGCCTCCCCTGGGATCACCCATTAACTTTTCTAAAATAGCACATCTAAAGGTGTGGCGCTGTTTGTTATCTTCCAAGTGTCTATATAAGGCATTGTTACTATTTTGCTTTCTTATAGGTACATAGATGTGTACTAGGCTAATGGCCCTGAAGTCTTTACAAACCTAGCCCATAGTATTACCCTGGCATCATGCCACCCGAAATTAGTTCCCAGTGCCTCTGTTGAGTAGAGCCACTGGAGTGATCTCCAGGGTGAATTTTCTATTTCCCATCCACTCATCAAGATTTCTCTTGAAAAGGGCCAGTGAGGTGCTCTGTTTGACATGTATGGGAAGTCTATTCCATGGCATGGGCAGTCTCTGGGTTATGAACCTGTCCCTCCAGCATGTTCTACTGATTGTGGTAATGAGGTCTCTAGAGGATGTGATGTGGAGGGATTGGGATTTCTTTAGATGTAGCATTTCTAACAGAGCTGGGTCAGGCATGGCTTTGTAAGTCAAGCAGAGATCACCTCTAAGTAGGCGATATGAGACAGAGAATAATTGGAGTTTTTTGAGTCTGTCCATATAGGACAACTGTTTAAGGCCTAGGATCATCTTTGTGAGGTACTTTTGTGGCCTTTCCAGTTGTTGCAGATGTCTAGTGAGGTACATGCCAAATGGGGCATTGTACTCAATGACTGGCCTAATGATGGAAGAGTAGAGGGATACAATGACCTCTTTCTTCCTAGATGCAAAGCCCTTAGTAATGAGATGTGCCACACAGAAGGACTTTCTGACCACAGTGCCAATGTGGTGGTCAAAAGAGAGGTTGCTGTCAACCTGTGTTCCCAGATTTCTTACAATGCCGTCTGTGTTCAGTGGACTACGATCGATATGGTAATTCATGGGAACTGAGTTTTTCCCAAAGGGGAATGACAACACATTTTTTGGCATTGAGCTTAAGGCCATGGTTCTGACACCATTAGTTGGTCTCAGTGAGGCCTTTCTTCAGAATGTCAACATCACTTGGGGCATTAATAATAGCTCCCCACTTGCAATCATCTGCAAACTTTGTCAGCCAGAGTCTCTTTGTGTTGGCCTGGACTTCAGAGAAGTAGATACCAAACAGGAGAGGACCCAGGACTGAACTCTGTGGGACTCCACTCATGAGTGGTCAGCAGTCTGACTTGGAGTCAGCTACTTTCACACTGTGGGTTCTATCTGTGAGCTAATTTGCAACCCACCTAGTGATATAGGGGTTGATGCCAAGCTTAGTTAGTTTTTCTATGATTCCTGAGTGGGGAATGGTATCAAAGGCCTTGACCAAATCAAGGTAGGCTGTATGAACTACCTTGCTTTCATCCACAGCTCTGGTGACCGACTCAAAGAAGTTGACCAGGTTGAGCAGGCATGATCTACGCTTCACAAAACCAAACTGTGTGGGATCCAGCATTTGGAGATTCCCTATATGCTTGTTTATTAGGTCCATGATGATGCGTTCCATAGCTTTGCATATCAGACTTGTCAGGCTAATGGGGTGATAGTTCCCAGGATCTGTAGTCACTCCCCCTTTGTGGAGAGGGATGACTGTAGCAGTGCACCATTCGGTAGGGACAAAGCCTAAGGTGAGGATGTGACTGAGCAGGGCACACAGGTGTGGTGCCAGTTCACTCTGTAGTCCATGAAGAACACAACCAGAGATATTGTCAGTTCCCATAGAAGCTGTATTTTTGGCCTTGAACAGTGCTGTTTTAAAATGTACAGCAGTAATACTGGGTGCCTGACAATCTACTGGTATTGCGATTGGTCCTTGCTGGGGTGGGGGGGGTAAAGTTGGCACTGAATCTGTCAGCCAGTATATTGGCAATATCTGTTGGCTCAATATAGGGGGTACCATTGTGCAATAGCTCACAGAACATCTGGGTATTGCCATGGAGATTCTTTATATAACTATAGAAGGTCTTGTGGTTGTCTT
Organism: Protopterus annectens; assembly: GCF_019279795.1. NCBI lineage: Eukaryota > Metazoa > Chordata > Ceratodontiformes > Protopteridae > Protopterus > Protopterus annectens. The sequence goes on from NC_056747.1 coordinate 68,929,740, forward strand.
TACTATCTGCTGCAATTCTGTTTTCATAGCTAGCCTTAGAGGATTTGATGAGAGATCTCAATTTTTTGTTGAGGCTGATAAGGGAGTTTTTCCATTTTTGGGATTTCACCTTATTCTGCATCAGTTTCTTCCTTCTGTTGTAGGTTAGTTTATGGAAGGGGACGACCAGACTGGCTTCCATTTTTTTTGGAGGAGAGCGTCTTGGTTCTATTGGCTATGGCGAGATCCATGCATTTCTGTATGTGTTCGTATACAGTGCATTGGTGTGTGATTCGGTGGTTATGCAACTATTCTCCATTTGCATGGGTGGCGTGAAGTTAGACATCTCTGTTTTTAGGAGCCTAAAGTTAGCTTTGGAGAAGTTTTTCATGGTGGTTACCTTTGCGGGGAGGGGGTTTGTGGGAGGGATGTGGATTTCCAAGGTGATTAGTTTGTGGTCGGATCTGACCAGGGAGGAGTTGACTATTGGTGTAGAGCAATGGTCGCCCATGTTAGTAAAGACCAGGTCAAGGATGCCGCTACCTCTAGTGTGGGTAAGAATGAGCTGGTAGAGGGCACTGGAATTAATGAATTACAGGAAACGTTGGGCAAGTGTATTGGTACATGAGTAGTTTTCCCAGTTAATGGAGGGCTAGTTGAAGTCACCCAGCATGAGAGTGTTAGGTTGGACCCTAATATTCTCCAGGGTGCTTAGGAACATGGAGTGTGAGTCTTGGGACATGGTTGGGGACCTATAGCAGGCTACAACCTGAATTGCTGCCTTACCCAATGTTAGCTGCACCTGAAGTATCTGTGATGTGTTATGATGGGCTACCAGTCTGGAGATGTGTGTATCCTTTATGAATATGGAAACACCACCGCCTTTGGAGCTTTGGTCCAAGTACTGGGACCAAAAGGTGTGGAATGAGTTATAGCCTGGTAGTGCAGGGGTGCTTTCTGCTGCTTTAAACCAGGTCTCTGTTACAGCACAAATGTCAATGTTCTTTATTTTAAGGAGTGCTTTGAGCAAGTGCATTTTGAGATTTAGACTTCTAGCATTGAGCAGCATGACCCTCAGATTGCATTTGTTTGTAGCTGTTACGGTGGTAATTTGGTCTTTGGAACACAGCCTAAAAAAGGCACTGTAGGGGTGGCAAGAGCTTTAGCCAGCATCTGGAAGCCCAGAGGTGACAGATGCAGGCCATGTCTGGCAAAGCATCAAGGTCTGTCAATCATGTCATCCCAGGCAGACAGATACTGGATCAAGGAGTTAGATATCATGGGGAACACGTTTTTAGAGAGAAGTTATCCTCCAGATATGGTTAAATAAACCATAGAATATGTTTTGTCTCAATGGGGGACATAATACAAGCCACTTTTAGGTGAGGGCTTAGCGCATAGAGAGGCACTTGTTAAGGATGATACATATAGCAGAGCCATAGTCCTAAAGTACAGTCTATGTACGTCACATATTAAAAACATAGTTGCAAAGAACTGGAATATCCTTAGAAGTGACAGCAATATCTATACTTTGTTAGTGGAAACCCCAAACTTTGTTTCCAAAGTAGGGGGTAATCTTAAAAGTAATTTGGAGAATATTAGACCATTGAGGGGCTATGTGACATCCAAGGTACTAAAGCATGTGGTTCTTGCAGCCAATGTGGCTATATATATGAAAAAGCTGAAATACAATTAGCTAATATGAATAAGACAGTTATCAAGTTCCAAAAAGGGAATTGTAAAATTAAAAGTGTGGTTTATATGACAATGTGCATGACCTGTCTGGTGTTTTACATTGGTAAAATGGACAAATCATTAAAAAACAGAATTTACAAACATATATATCATATAAGAAAGCAAAATACTAACAATGCCTTGCATAGACACTTGGAAGATAACAAAGAGTGCCACACCTTTAGTTTGCTATTTTAGAAAAGTTAATGTGTGATCCCAGGGGAGGCAATGACAAGCTGTTGTTGGAAGAAAAATAAGTTAAATAGCAACTAAAGCTGAATGCATGCAACCCACCGGGAATAAATGATAATGTTTGTGTCTTTCGGCTTTTCCAGGTTAGGGGTTGCCACAGCAGAACTCCGGTCTGATAATGATTGGCAGGAGATTTTTTATGTGCCGAGTTTGCCAGCCCTGACGCACAACCTTCAATGAAGGTACGCCCATTCATGCATGTCTCCACACAGAAGACGCTCTAGCTGAGAATCGAATGGCACGTCTTGCTGTGAGGCGACAACACTACCGCAGCACCACCACCGCAGTAATTCCCTTAAACCTATTTTAGAGCTCAGAGCATAATTTGAATTAGTATAACATATTATAAACACATTTGATGTATTTTATGCATTTATATAATACTATTATATAAAATATGCATATTTTTTTCATATTTTAAACATCTTTGATTTTTAACACTTTTAAATACTTGTAAATTCATTCAGTTTTTTAAGTACTAAGTTCACTTCGTTTTTCTATTTTACACAAGTTAAATGCATAGGTTAGCTAGTTTTCTTAGCTGCTTGTTTAATTAAATAATTATGACATCATTTCCTTTTTTGTTGCTAATGTCTGTGGGTATATATAGCCCTTTCTTAAGGTCATTGTTGAATCTGAAGGAGTCCTGTTAAGCAGGATGAAAGCTCTTATTCCTTTTATGTAATAAACTGGATTTGTTTGCATCTGAGTCGTATTTATATGGGAGTCTTTATGGTCCTTTTTACCATACCAACCTGATTTAGCAGTGGTATTGAGATTCCTGTTTAGTTGCTTATTACTACTGCACTCTACTTTGTTTATATTAGAATGCTTGCACACAACAAACTGAGGAGAGGTGTTTCTTAAGGCCGGACCTAGAGACAGAGGAATCCTGATGATGATCTGGTCCACCATGCTCTATTTTCTGTTTCCTTTTACCCTCTTTTAGACAGACCTAAAATTCAGAGCTTCAGCTGCAGTAGGAGCTGAGCAGCTTCACAGTTCTACCAAAACCAATCTATTTTTCTGTCTCCAATAGAAGACTTAAAACCAACACAAATATCACAGTCTTTAGTGACCTATAGTAAACAAATCAAAGAATCCAGAGTGTATGCTTGCCTTAGATACGCAATCCTTTTTCAACACCTACCCTTTTTACATTCTTTATTGTATATTTTGTAAGAATACAAACAGCATGAATCTACTGAGACAAAACAACCAGCAGTGAAAACCAGGAAACCAAGTACATTAGCGGCAACCATCTAAAGACTACAAAAACTGTCAGAGAAGTAAAAACTACTAGAATGTATGCATGTATACATGTATGTATGTATGTATGCATGTATGTATGCATGCATGCATGTACGTATGCATTTATTTATATCAGAACAACAGAAAACAAAATGCAGAAGTACAAAATATACAGCTGTGTAAGAAATGTTAAGCTGAAGTCGAATGTAAATCAGAAATATTATCAAGAGAAATGTAAGAGAAATGGAGCAAACTGAACTGCTTCTAACAAAAATGTTATTGGAAATATTGAGCAGACTCACCATAGGAAATATCTGCGAAAATAAGGAAATTATTTTTACAAAAAAAAGATAAAAACTCTGAACAAGTCTTGGGCTATTTTCAATATATAATTTTTCTCAGCATACACTAAAACAGGTCTGGAAAGGATCCTTCTATTTTTATTTGATTATTGAAAAGCAGCGACAAATGTAGCCTGGGAAAGTTTCATTCTCCAGGTTACATTCTACAAGCCTTGGTCCTCATAGCTGACAAAGCTGGAACTCCCAATCTCACATGTTATGATCTATGATGGCAGGCCACTGCATCCCAAAATAGAAATTCTATTTTTCAATTATTTTAGCACCAGGCATTAATCTACTAGCACATTGCCAGAAATGTTTCCCTTGAATGGGAATTTATACTCTAGACTGGACTTTGTGAAACAAAACAACAGTACATACATGCATGAAATGCATGTTCAATACAGAAATGAGAAGCCACATTTTTCTGTAGGACACCAAGTGGTGGCCAGGAATTGCAGACCTGCCAGATTACATCTGGGTCATATTAGTTTAAGGACTAGGCTTCTAATGTATATCAACGGTATGCCATGTGAAAAAGGCATACAGACTAGTTAAGATGTACTCCATAATTAGACAAGCTACAACCATGTGAGCAACAACTAAGCTTTGAAGGACAACCTGATGAACCAGATGATACCAGAGAAGTCATGACTGCCCAATAGCCAATCCTTAGCAGGAAAAAGAAACCTGAATCTGCATACTAATATGAATGCTTAACCAAATATTTAACCAAAGAATAATATATGAGCAAGAGCATTTCTAGAGAGAAATGATTAGTTTTGCACCCAAGATTTGAGGAAGAGAATGACAGAATTTGTACCACAAGACTGAGCAACCAGGATGATTACAGCATCCCTGCAGGATATACCCTTAAAAGGTCTTATTAACACCACAGTTCTAAGCCTACAGAGACCAAAGAAACACCATCTTGAACAACTGAAGACAGGTTCTCACTGCCAACATTTATAATTGGGAAGGTACATGCACAGTAAGGAAGGTTGCAAGTACTGTACTACTGAAATAGGTACTAATAACCATCACTAGCAATAATGTTAAGCCCTAGTAAGCATAATATCTGCACTGTGGGTTACTATTCATGGAAACAAAAATAATACTAAATGTTTTAACTTGGGAAAGTCTGTGGTTTAAAGGCATTAGTTCAGACCTAATAATGCCAAGCACTGGATAATGTATCTGAGAAACGGAGAGTGAAATGTCCAATTTTACCCAATGGGTTTACTGTCAGTGTTGTATCATTTTCTCTCCTAGACTAAAAAAATAAAGGGAGGTAATAACGTGAGCATGACTGCAGTGTAACATGTTGCATGTACTTTAACGCTGACTATTCATTAAACATTAGCAGTGTAATGTTACGCTGTCAGAATATACAACAAAACCAAATCCTCTGTGGACACGATTCAGCAGGAGAAGGCAGTAAAGAACACATAGTATACAGAACAGTTATTAGACCTATGTCATTAATATAATGGGAAGTACCGACCTCAGACCGGTGTGTTAAGCCTGAAAAGAAACTAAATGCATTTGCCAGCTATCTTTAGAAGTACATCTGACAAGCACTCCAGAGAAGTATAACTAGAAACTTAACACACTTGATATGAAATTTTTTAGAGTTAACTTGTACCAGAGACAGAATCTGAGGACATCAGAAGTTCTCGACAATGCTTTTTGAGGGTCCCCATGCTGCAGACACACCTGCATCTTGGTTAAAAGAACAATTTCTGTCAATGCAGTCATCAAACTAAATATCCCAGGACCACCCTCACAGAAAATGAGAAGCAACGATTGACCTAGGCTCTGTAATGTAAGTTATGAGAAGGAAGCATTATTGACATCAGCTCACAGCTGAGACTACCCAGGGAGTGAAACAGATGGAGGCACTGCGAAACTGCAACATAACATATAAAACTGCTCACAGCTGAGACTACCCAGGGAGTGAAACAGATGGAGGCACTGGGAAACTGCAACATAACATATAAAACTGCTCACAGCTGAGACTACCCAGGGAGTGAAACAGATGGAGGCACTGGGAAACTGCAACATAACATATAAAACTGCTCACAGCTGATACTACCCAGGGAGTGAAACAGATGGAGGCACTGGGAAACTGCAACATAACATATAAAACTGCTCACAGCTGAGACTACCCAGGGAGTGAAACAGATGGAGGCACTGGGAAACTGCAACATAAAATATAAAACTGTTCACAGCTGAGACTACCCAGGGAGTGAAACAGATGGAGGCACTGCGAAACTACAACATAACATATAAAACTGCTCACAACTGAGACTACCCAGGGAGTGAAACAGATGGAGGCACTGCGAATCTGCAACATAACATATAAAACTGCTCACAGCTGAGACTACCCAGGGAGTGAAACAGATGGAGGCACTGGGAAACTGCAACATAAAATATAAAACTTTCAAGCAATTCATTCAAACAACTCACAAACATTTAAACCACAGACCGTATCATACTATCAGCTCACAGCTGAGACTACCCAGGGAGTGAAACAGATGGAGGCACTGGGAAACTGCAACATAAAATATAAAACTTTCAAGCAACTCATTCAAACAACTCACAGAAATCTAAACCACAGACCATATCATGCTGAAAGGATTTGTACTGTGAAAAGGATTATACTTTGACATTTTGAAAAGTGGAATGCCTTTTGGACAGCATTCCACAAATAGCAGTAGTAACAGATGTGTCATGAACAACCACAACAGTACTTAAGGGAAAAACTATGAACATTTTGTGGCTGGTGTCTGTCCTACCAGAACAATTATTGCTATCCTGAGATTAAGGAAGTCTTGCACTAATAAGAAGAGGAAGCACAAAACGTAAGTGAGAAGTCTTACATTCAGTCTTGCTCACTCTGCAGCATGTTCAGACGTCTATGTTGGAGCTGTTATATCTGCACGACCTCTGCTTTATGTCTTTGAGGTTACACATTTCTGAAAATGCAATCATGCAAAGTCAACATCATTTAAGCATTTTTTTTTGAGGGGGTAGCATATGCTGTTACAAGCTCAAATTTATAAAACTAATTTGAAGATCTGAAATAATGAAAGAGATTGCTTTAGTGTGCAGAACAGTAAAAGCTGGGTTAGAATCTTGAACATACAGTCCTACAGGTATGGGAAATGCGCATGCCTTCCTATGAAAGGATGGATTTTACCTCTCCTACACACTTGTACAGCTCTCCAAGTGCAGTGGGCAAACTGAAAAAAGTCTCTGGATAGACAATGCTTTTTCTTGATAAAGAATGTGGTGGTTTTGTTCCACTGTTCATGCAAGTATGCATCCTACACATCAAAGGAGCCTGGATGGATGAAGAAGATATTGTTAAATAAGTGCATACCATTTCTTGTCTGCAACTCTGTACTGACAACTCTTTCACTACTAAGTGTTTACAGCACAAAGAACTGATAACCCAGAGAAGGTAAATACAACAATTTTCTCTCCCCAGCCATAATATTTACTTAGCCCAGACTTGTTTTATACTTATTTTAAAACTCATGAAAATGTCAGGGCAAACCATCTCTGACTGGTTTCTAGTAAAAATAAGAAATTATGAGAGAGAGACAGAGAGAGAGGGAGAGAGGGGGAGAGAGAGAGAGAAAGAGAGAGAGACTGTGAGAACACACCAGTCATAAACTGTGCAAGTACTCACCCTGCTGGTGGAATGTATTACACCTGCAGCTCAACAAAATCTGAAATTGGTGCTTCAGTTGTCACCATGGTCTGAGTACATCACAGTCCAAACCTCTGTTTGTCCTAATCATACATCATTGTACTACAGTTTATTCCAGTCACTTGGTAACACGCTCTGGAAGAAATGTGCAGCAGCAGCAGTGGGGGTGACTCTATATCATCAACATGTGCATTTTTATTGCTTTTCTGTTGCTTTTTCTTTGCACTTGTATCAACAGCCATCTCAATCTCATCAGGAAACTAGAATGTCCAGAGGCAAGTTATACAGGAGGGATAGGTCAGACCTAGGATGAATGCCTATAGACACACATACATACAGAATGACTGACCAACCAGTAGCAGCACATTTTGTCCAAGCTGACCATTTTGTATCAGATAAACAGGATTATGATCTGGCCTCTGCTCATAACCAGCATATTATGTGTTCAAGACATGGATACCAAGAAATTGATTATGAGAGTGAAGCATGAGGAGTGAATTTCTTGGAATCCAAATTGAGACACATAATAAAAGCAGTGATCAGAGATATAATCATAATTCTTTGTAGTTCATGAAGCTTTATCTACTCTATGTATCACCAGGTACAGAAACGGAAAAGAAAGAAAGAGGTAATGTAGCAGTGTCATGAAAGGAGATACTGCCAGCACAGTTATCTGGAATTTTGTAAATAATTATATGTCATAGGTGAATATCAACATGATCTATATAAGATGCTTATGTTACAACTGCATTAGAACTGTATGTTATGTATATATCAAACTGGTTTGTACAGACGTGTGTTAAAAAGGTATTTTATAAAGTGCTTGTGCTTAAAATGTAACTACAGTGTGTCCTACTGGAAGAGAACAGAAATGTACATGCATTATTGTAACTGTTTAAATGTATATATTTTAACAGTGAAAAATGGAATACAGGAGGTTAACGTCAGAAAAATAGCTAAAATTAAATTACTTTATGGCTACACATTAAAATATGGTATTTTTCAGTTTTCAATGAGCTAGAGACACAGAGTCTGTGAAGAAAAGCTTTCTGTATTGTCCTTAGGGTGAAATAATTACTAGTCTTGAAATGTGGAGGAATGTAATTGTTTTATGACTTCCAGCATCTGACAAATATCTGTGGTCTATGTATTTTTACAGGTAGATGCTAAATACTGCTAGCTTCTAGCAGTGGGGGTTTCACCTGGGATTGAGTCAGATGACTAGAAATGATGTAATTCTGCAAGTTATCCCAGCTGTATAATTTGAGATATTAATTTAAGAAGTCTCTTAGAGAGATAGAGCATTCTGTATTTGGTCTTGGACCTGACAAGAACCATTCACCACAACATTTGCCTTTGTCTAATCAAGTAAGTTTCTAGGGAGCAGTATAATTCTCTTATAGTCAAGAATATAGCAAAGCTTAGTTTAGATATTTTTATTTATTTGAGACTGTCCTGCAATGTTGTTTTAAATATTCCCTGTGGTTTTGAACTCTGATGTCACTGTAAATATATATTTAGTATTGCCTTCTTCTTTTATTAATTATTAAATATATTTAAACCTTTCATTGTGGCTGATCTGTGTAGAGATATTTAAGCTTGAGAGTACTTGCATATTTATTTGGTGACACTGTGTGAGCCACTCCTAATAGCCTTGCTCTTGGTCAAACTACTATTTTTATTAATATTAATATTACACAGTAAGATTGGACACCCTTTGTAAGGGTCTTAAAGTAGCTGATAAGAAGCTGACTGGTGTCAGTGGTAACTACCTTACAGTATGGACAGAAGGAGGCATAACAAGCAAATCTGTATGGCTTTGTTAAGGGCAGATCCTGCCTCTTAAACCTGGTTGACTTCTTTGAAACAGTCACCAAGGCCATTGACGAAGGGAAGGTGGTCCACACAGCCTATCTGGACCTCGCAAAAGCCTTCGATACAATACCCCACTCGGGCATTATAGATAAGCTCACCAGCTTAAATATAAACCCCTATGTCACTAGATGGGTTGCAAACTGGCTCAAGGACAGAACCCACATGGTTAGAATTGCTGGAGCCATGTCAGACTCCAAACCAGTTACAAGTGGCGTCCCACAAGGCTCAGTCCTGGGACCTCTCTTGTTTGGTATATATTTCTCGGAGGTACAGGCCAACACAGAAGGACTGTGGCTGACCAAGTTCGCAGATGACTGCAAACTGGGCGCCATAATCGACTCTCCAACCGACACAAGCATCCTCCAAAAGGGCCTCGTAGAAACAGACAACTGGTGCCAGAGCCATGGCCTCAAGCTAAACGCCAAAAAGTGTATAGTCATCCCCTTTGGCAAAAACAAAGTGCCCACAAATTACCACATAGGTGGTAATCCATTAAGTACAGAAGAAGTAATTAGGGACCAGGGGACCCAAGTTGATAGCAATCTCTCATTTGACAATCACGTGGCCAAAGTGGTTAGAAAAACATTTTATATAGCCCACCTAATCATGAAGGATTCACATCTAGATTAGGGAGGTCATCATGCCTCTTTACTCATCCCTCATCAGGCCCATAATTGAGTACAATGCCCCTTTTGGGATGTACCTTACCAAACACCTGCAGCAACTGGAAAGACCCCAAAAGTACCTCACCAAGAGGATCAAAGGGCTCAAACAGATGCCATATGCTGCCCGGTTAAAGAAACTCCAGCTCTACTCAGTGGCATACCGCCTGCTCAGAGGTGACCTGTGCCTGACGTATAAGGCCATGTCCAACCCGGAATTAAGGGACATGCTGCACCTCAAAAAATCCAAATCCCATCGAGCTACACGCTCGAGAGACTTGAACCTCAGCACTGAAATAAATAGGACATGCTGGAGGGACAGATTCATAACCCAGAGGCTCCCTTCACTCTGGAATAAAATCCCAGTCCAGGTTAGGCAGAGTCCCTCATTGACTCTTTTCAAGAGGAATCTTGATGAGTGGATGGGAGATCATAGGTTTACCCCGGGTATCACTTCTGTGTCACTGTTAGACAGAGGCACAGTATACTAACCTCGAAAAAGGGCATAGCAAAATTAATTTAAAATGGGTGGCGAAAGCCAAACATACTCTGGCTAGGCTTATAAATGCCCTAGGGCAGATAGCCTAGTATGAACCTATGAACCTATGAACCTATGAACCATCTCCCACGTATGTGTGTGTGTGTGTGTGTGTGTGTGTGTGTGTGTGTGTGTGTGTGTGTATGTGTGTGTGTGTGTGTGTGTGTGTGTGTGTGTGTGTGTGTGTGTGTGTGTGTGTGTGTGTGTGTGTGTGTGTGTGTGTGCCCGTGTGTAAATCAAACCTTAAAGAGTGTGTGTGGCAATTACTTGGGCAAGGACACAAAGCACTGGCTGGACAGAGTGGGTGCTGGTAGGTCTTGGCTTGGTTACTCAGCTGAAATCTCAACTCTATAGCTGTGCCAGTGGGGAGTCTTAAAGGGGATCTGGAGAAAGAGGGAGAAGCCAATCCCGGACTGACTGTGGTCTCTGTGTGCTCTTAAGGGAAACTGCATTTGATGCAGAAAGCTGCATCTGGAAATACTGTGTGTGTACCTGTTATCTTCCTAGTGTACATCCCCCACTGTTGCCAGTGGTGAAGATTGAGGTTCCTTGATTACTCATCCAGTGGTGGGTCATTACAAGGAGCACCAGGTGTTTTACTAGCTTTAAAACCCAATAAAGCAGTTAGTGCATTCAAACAGACAGCTCAGTATACAGAAAAAGTGCTGCTCTATACTTTAAAAGCTGTTAAGCACTTTGTCCTGCTAGACATTTGGTTTGTAAGTGTGTCAGGATGGATCTATGTCAATTGCTAAAAGGGCCAAATTGTCAAAACCCATATGGTTGACAATTTGGTTCGTCGAGCCGTTCTGAGCTCGCAGTACAGTAGGGTTCTGGGAATTTGCCCTTTTCCAAACTGTAGTGCAATCTCAGAGTTGGTATAAATAATTATCAGGGGGTTTGGGGATGGAAGGGATCTTGTCTCCATCCAAAAACATTGTTTTGTTCTTGGTGGGTGTTGTGTTGATCTATGTCAGCTTTTCGATTAAATGCATTGCTGACCATATTGACTCAACCATATGGGTTTCAACAAGATGTTTTTTCAATAAATTGACGTAGTCTTTGGGTGAAGTTTTTATAGCTTTTAAAATCAGTTTTTACCTTCTGCCACTGTTCTTTGCAGATGATACTGTCCACTTTTGGTCCATAGCCCGAGATCCCATCTTAAGCAGCTCTAAGCACCATTAAGATCAGGTCTCTCACATGATATACACTTAACAAGTTTATCTTTTTCAGAGTGTAATCATGGTGCTACACACACTACATGCCAATCCTTCAGGGACATTTCCATACACGTTTTGAAAGAGCTATTCAGTTGTTTAATGAGACAATCAGTACTTTAAACTTGGATCTTGGTTTTATAACACACTAACACTTAAGAACTTTTCCATCTGAGTAACTAACAGTGGACAGAAATAAAGTGTAATAAGGAGCAGCAGGTGTTTCTTATTCTGATAATGTGTGATTTTATGATTAATTTACCCTGAATCCAAACTGATGACCATCTCGGAAAATTAACAGTAACGGTAAGATTACTGTAGCTTAGAGTTTGGCACCTATCTCCATGACAAAAGAGTAGTTATTGTAATATAAGGTATACTTCAAGTCAGAACACTAGTAACCATAAGTTTAATGGTCGGTAAGGCTTTACGATTCAGAAAATTTTAACAATATAACAAAACTTTGGTCTGTGCTCGTGCTCTTCAGAGGTGCCTGTCAGAACCTTAGATTGATGTGTCACACGTTCTTTTTTTCCCTTTCTTTCAATCTGCACACTATATCCATACATTTTAACCTAATTTCTAATTCTCTTTTTTTCTGTTAACCAAACATCTATCTCAGAAATATTGTTTTTTGTTTTCCTTCTGTGGATTTAACCAAACTCCCTACATGTCTCTATTATTTATTAATTTTCACATAAAGTGTCAGAGCAGTTTCTTGAGCTATTTTCTCTGCTAATGTATTTATTTTTTTTGGCCAGCTAACTCTAACTTCAGATCTGCAGTTTCCCTGTAGATCCTTCTCTGTACGAGTCAATGAAATCTTGGGGGCTACTGTGGACATGTCCGATCAATGGGTGGGTCTCATCCCTTGGATGGGAAGACCTCAAGGTCATTAAGATTTCACTTCCTTATACAGGAACCAAAAAGCCATGGCATTTATACTGTGGTCAGGTGGCGTTCTCTGTTAAGCCATACCAACCTTTGACATGCTGGGATGACATCAAGTAGGTGAACATGCAACAGTGTCATGATGAAAATGCCCACACCTATATGGTGGCACATTTGTGTATTGCCCACCCACTGCTGCTTTACCTACTCTTAACAAGCCACTGGCATCATCGGGTTTGCTCCTGAAACTGTATCTATTATGTCCATACCCCATACGCCCTGGAAGAGGAGAACAGACATGCTTGTCCTTCCTCTTTCCCCTGAGCTGGCCTCAACAGGCACCATAGCCATTAATCAGACTTGGTTCACCTGGGCCATACTCAGTGTTATATCCTTCTTTGCCAATGTGGCTGGCATAAATTAAATGCTGAATGGGTTGCACGTGAAATTGTCCAAAGTGCTCTTGTTGAGATTGTGTGATGTGGTGTGTTTTTGAGGTCAAAAATAGTTTGATGGTTGTTTGTGGTGTGGATCATTGGAATACTGACATTTACTTGGCAGCACGATGTTCATTTGAATGTAGGGAAGTCGGCCTCTTGTTTCTAATGATAAAATGTTCAGATATAATAAAAATGTTAGCACTGGTGTTTAGAACATGTGTGCTAGTATTTACAAGTTAGGAAAAGGGAACTGATTAAGTGTTTTGTGTGTGTGTGTGTGTGTGTGTGTGTGTGTGTGTGTGTGTGTGTGTGTGTGTGTGTGTGTGTGTGCATGTGTTTGTGCATGCGCAGCTGTGGCAAGCATTTGCGTGTTAGGATGAGAGTGGCTTAGATGTGAAATGTAGTGTTTTGCATGCAAGTGCATTTTAGCGTTAGAGTAAGGGCAAGGTTAAATACTATTTGTTGACTAAATATCATTGCTTCATATACACACACACACACACACACACACACACACGTGTGTGTGTATATATATATATATATATATATATATATATATATATATATATATATATATATATATATTTACATAAAATGAGTAGAGTGGCTTTGATCATGCATTCATTAGATGGAACATTTTGTAAGGAGGGTTTTTTTTTTAACTATCGGGTCATTGCAGGATGTCAGCTGTTTTGCATGTGGGCTCACTATATAATGGGGATTGGGATTTCACCCTTTCCTCACTGTTTTGCAAACTCAGAGTTGGTATATAGAATAAGGACAGAGTGTGGAGGCCCAAGGGGGTAGGCCCCCTGCAAAAGGCAATTTTTCTTAAGTTTTGAAAGCACAGAGGTTCATACTCATAACATGTGTATCAGCAGGTCAACTGAATTAGTTTCCACCATTTGTGGTCGATGTAGTGTATGCCGATGCAGTGGGCTGGGTTGGCAGTCTAGTCACATATGTATATTTTATAAAACAATTTTATACATATATATATATATATATATATATATATATATATATATATATATATATATATATATATATATATATATATATATATATATATATATATACACACATACACACACACACACACACACACACACACACACACATATATGTATATATATACATATATATATATATATATATATATATATATATAGACATATAAAATATATACATATGCTTTTATAATATACATAGAGAAAGACAGACATGTCACTTATTATACTGAGATGAACATAATCCAGGTTTGTAGCATTTCCTCAAAGTTTCTTTCTTTGATTGCTACACTTTAACTTAACATTAAATTATGGTGCGCTATATTGTCCCGAGGCTGGAAGACAGTGGTGTAAGGGAATTCATCCTTGTCCTTATTGTTGTGCACTCTCGGATTTCATAGGTTCATAGGTTAATACTATGCTGTTGATCCGATGGAGCATCTGTACCTCAGCTGCATGATTACGCATTGAATTTATCAACAGATGAATTAATGAGACTCCAGCATGATGAATTACTTTGAACCCATTTAGTTCTCCCTACCATAAAGTCTTGACAGCCCAGACTGGGGGTCATAGATCTCAACCTTCCTTCCTTCCCAAGAACGTGGAACACTCTGCCGCTCGTAATGTGAAACAAATGGACAAAATGGGGGCCACTTACTTACAGTATATTGACAGCTTCAACTAAGACATTCGCAGGGTGGTTAAGATGTGTTACTTTATACTTATAAAATGTTCAGGTCAATGGCATTTATTATGAATATTAGAAAAATTCTTAAGTCTGAATTTATGACAGACCCTTTCAATGTTGAACAGCAAGAAACATGAACTTTCTAAGACTGAAAATAAGGAACACTTGAGAGGTATGCTTTCAGTGTACTTAAAAGTGTTTACCCAGTCATCCAGCCAACACTTAAAAAGGTTCAGGAGAACTGCTATGCTTTATCTCTGGGGGTGTTTATTCCATAAATGAGGTATTTCTGTGACAGATATCTGTTATATCAGTAGGTCCTATTTATATTGCAGTGGATGTCCACTTGAGAGGGTGTTTTGGTTGTTGATAGTTTTGTGGATGTGACGAATGCAGCATAGGACCTGATCCTTCAAGGCTGCATAGGCTAGACAGAGGTCCCCTCTCAGTAGTACGTAAGTCATGGAAAAGATAGGCTAGACACAGGTCCCCTCTCAGTAGTACCTAAATCATGGTAAAGATAGGCTAGACACAGGTCCCCTCTCAGTAGTACCTAAATCATGGAAAAGATAGGCTAGACACAGGTCCCCTCTCAGTAGTACCTAAATCATGGAAAAGATAGGCTAGACACAGGTCCCCTCTCAGTAGTACCTAAATCATGGAAAAGATAGGCTAGACACAGGTCCCTCTCAGTAGTACCTAAATCATGGAAAAGATAGGCTAGACACAGGTCCCCTCTCAGTAGTACCTAAATCATGGAAAAGATAGGCTAGACACAGGTCCCCTCTCAGTAGTACCTAAATCATGGAAAAGATAGGCTAGACACAGGTCCCCTCTCAGTAGTACCTAAATCATGGAAAAGATAGGCTAGACACAGGTCCCCTCTCAGCAGTACCTAAATCATGGAAAAGAGCGAGAGCACTTTAAAGTGATCAGAGTAACTCAAGGTGGACAACCCCTTGATTGTCTTTGTAAGGAAATGCTGTGGTGTCTCAAGGTGTATTATGTACTTAAATAAGTACATGCAAAAGGGCATTACACTTCATAACCATCTGGTAAGGGAGGAGTAGAGGGGGTTATGACCTGCCTGGTTCTACAAGATATAACTCTGGTTATCAATCTAGCTATATAAAAATATTTGCTAACAACAGTTTATTGTATATGAAAGTGCCCAAGTCCTTGATAAGGAAATATACCCTTTTCACCACTGTAGTCTGATCTTGGAGTTAGTATATATAAGAAGCGGGGGGATGGGGTGCAGCGTACTTGCCCCTAGTGAAGATGTGTTTCACGTTGCCAGACACACCTCCACTACTTATATATATTAACTCCGAAATCGCACTACAGTGGGGAAAAGGGTATATTTCCTTGTCCCCACTGTACCATGCTTCAGTCAACTGATTTACGCGAAAGTGCACTTTTGCTTAAGTGTACTTTCGCTGAGGTGTGTCTTGGTTTTCTGTTATTCGTACAAGTGTGTTTTTGAACAACAGAAGTAGACCCATATATATATATATATATATATATATATATATATATATATATATATATATATATATATATATACACACACACACACACACACACACACACACACATATATATATATATATACACACACATATAACTATATATATATATATATATATATATATATATATATATATATATTTATAGCTATTGACTCCCTATTCACCATTTTGAAGTAACATGATGAAGAAATATTATAAAGGATGATGAAGATGGAATATCTCAGCTAAACAGACTCTGACTTGGTAGTGAATCACGTTTGGTTTGAGTACAGTGTCAGTGTCATCAGCAATTATTTTATTTGGAAGTTAGTTCAGAGAATTATGACTATGAGCTGCAAGCTGCTCCAATAGCTCAGGGTTTGATTCCATGAGTCTCCATTTGCTTACTGTGCGGTTATGAGTGAGTCGCATCACCAAACAGTTCTCTTGCATAACTGGAAAACGAAGTTACGTTTCTCATTTGATTCATGGACTATATGCCTAACAACTACCCATGAATAAGAACTACTAAGTCTGGACTATCATACTGTGAGGTCTTATCTGTACGGTTAAGTACTCATCTGAACCAAGTGATGCATCATCTGAGCTATCTTTTAGAAACACACATTTAGAAAGTTAGTCATCTTTTCTTCCTATTTTGGGAACTTGTGAAACAGTCCACACTCCACTCCATCAGCAGCTTTTGTAACTGCTTGACCTTGGTGTAACAATTATAAAATGTAGGTACATTTGCAACTGGCAATATGCTTCTGATTTAAGTGGCACAGCATGTGTACCATAATATACTTGTGTAATAGAAAAAGGTGGTGAACAGTTACCCATATGCATTAGATTGCATTATATACTTTTGATAGTACAAAGACAAAATTCATTCCTGTAGCCATTGTTTATTGAATCATTTGATCAAAATCAGATTTCTGAGGTGTACACAGTCAACAAAGTGGCTGTAACTGTGGGCGGTGAGGCAGTCTGTGAAAGTATAATCCAGAGTACCAAACAACAAAGTTCCTCTCTTTAATCTACTACACATAACATATTTAGACTTGCTACCCTCATCCGACCAAGCAGCATCACCTGTTCTGTTATAAATAAAGCCAAGTCATTACCCATTAACAAGATCTTCATCCTACTCCTGGCCTCATTAACATATAAAGTACTAAACAACAATGCATTGCTCTTCTTCACTAGTACACTCACCAAATGAACTACAACATATAACCTAAGAGCAGCATCTTTCCTCAAACTCACCAGCCCACGAAAGAAACTTCACATCACACATAGCTTTTCAGTAATGGCTCCTCAGATATGGCAGTCCTTCCCAAATTAGCTACAATGCATCTTATTTTAATAAATTCAGACAAGACCTGAAACAGAACCTTTTGCTAAGAATCCTTATGTAAATGCTTCACATCCCAAGACATTACCTGATACTTTTACTAACCTCTAGAGTCCACCCCTTCCTCAATAGCAAACCTATCTCCACCTTCTCGGGCATTAAACAAAATCTCCACTTCCACATCCAATTCATTATTCTGTCAGTATCCTTTCTTCACCATTGCTCACCATCTCCCTTTTACCATTCTCACCACCAATATTTATTGAATTTAATTACCAATCCCCCCCCCCCCCCCTTTTTTTCTCACTGTAGTTGTTGTACATGCATTAACTTTAGAGTTAACCCTACTAATCTGTAGCTATATTCCTACTAATGGATAACTATATTCCTACTAACAGAGTGTTGATTTCATTGTAACTACCAGTTCTTAGTTTGTTAACATTATTTATTATTGCTCTGTTGGTCTTTGTCCTTGCTATTACTTGTTTTTTTGTTCTTTCTCAAGCTGAGCCCAAAATGGTCCATTTGGATCAGTGCTCTACCCAGGCTAGCAAAGAATAAATAAAATAAAATAAAGTAATGACCCCAGTTGTTGTTTTAAACAGTCATTGATCTTACCAGGCAGGGTCAATGTGTCCTGAAATGCATTACTGAAGCTATGTTTTCTAGCTGATCACAATCAAGCATCTGCTGTGTATTCAGTCAACAAATGTTCTAGAGAGTAGGTATTAAAGCAGTCTGATTATGAAAGTGATTGATCCCAGTTGTTGTTTAATTACAGTTACGTTGTCATTGGCGTGTGTGTGTGTGTGTGTGTGTGTGTGTGTGTGTGTGTGTGTGTGTGTGTGTGTGTGTATATATGGGT
This sequence comes from Protopterus annectens, assembly GCF_019279795.1. Classification (NCBI taxonomy): domain Eukaryota; kingdom Metazoa; phylum Chordata; order Ceratodontiformes; family Protopteridae; genus Protopterus; species Protopterus annectens. The sequence continues at coordinate 68,948,075 of NC_056747.1, forward strand.
TCCTATGAGTTAAACGACACGTCGTTCCATCGACAGCCGGCAGATGGACTTCAAGTAACCGAAACGTGAAAGGAACGAAACCTGAAACCAACGAATGTGAGTTAACCGAACGTGAAAGGAACGAAAACCGAAATCAACGAAAGTCAGTCAACCGACACCGACGCGGAGGTAAGCGAAATGTGTAAGGGATGTGTATGTATGCAGTAGTGACGGACGTTAGGGTGCAAGTAAGGTAAGTGTGCGATGTACACGGTCTGTGGGGATGGGGTGGTTTAAGTGAGTTAGGGTTAGGGCTCGGGTCGGGTAAGTGTGTAGTAGTGATATCTTGTGGGTTAGGGGTGGGTTAAGTGAGTTAGGGTTAGGGCTCGGGTCGGGTAAGTGTGTAGTAGTGATATCTTGTGGGTTAGGGGTGGGTTAAGTGAGTTAGGGTTAGGGCTCGGGTCGGGTAAGTGTGTAGTAGTGATATCTTGTGGGTTAGGGGTGGGTTAAGTGAGTTAGGGTTAGGGCTCGGGTTAGGTGAGTGTGCGAGAGTGATGGACCTTAGGGTTAGGGTTTGGGTCAGGGTTGTCGATAGGTGTGCATGTCAGGTTTACTGTTGCTTTGGTAGGAGTTTGGTTTGCTTGTGTTGTGTGTGTGGTGTTTGGAGTGGGGATCCGTTTTGTTTTTTAATTATTGTTGTTGTGGTGTGGAGTGTATGAGGTGTATATCGTAGGTAGCAGCGTGAGTATGTATGTAGTTGTGTATGTGTTTTTGTGGTAGTGATTGTACTTGCAGGTATGTGTTGTTTAGTGCTAGTATGTTGTTTAGACTTGTCGGTTGAGTGAGTTTTGTTTATGTTAGATTTCGTTGTTTTGACGTGTCGGTTAATTGAAGTCCATCTGCCGGCTGTCGATGGAACGACGTGTCGTTTATCTGATATGAACCCATATATATATATATATATATATATATATATATATATATATATGTGTGTGTGTGTGTGTGTGTGTATATATATATATATATATATATATATATATATATATATATATATATATATATATATAGTTCCCAGCACATTCCACTTTGCCCCACCCATCCACTGAAACACTCCATACATTTTCTGATCAACTTGCTTGCGGTTTTTATGATATTCTTCTGGCAAAGTATTTCCTTCTTGCTTTTCTGCATTCCTTTCTACACACATACTTGCATTCTTTTATTATTTTCTTTGTTGGTTCCTGGAAGCATTCCTATTCCAAGGCATCTGGATCCCTAAAACTTCATTATCCTCAATGGTCTTTCCGTAACTGGGTAAAATATGTTTTATATTTTGTTGTTCAGTTTCCATATCCACTTGACATACACCACGCCATGTTAGATTTTTCTTTACCTCTCTTATTTTAATAAACACAGCTGTTCGGTCTGAAATCCTGCATTTAACACTTCCATTATCAATTTGAAATATACACTTGTACCCATATAATCAATAATTGAGTTCAGAATGCCTTTTACATATGTATATTTTCCTTCCCAGTATCAATAACACATTCATCATGTAGTCTTTCTTGTAATTTTTTTCCTTTTTATTTAATTATTTATTTATTTTTTTATATCTACATGTAGTATTCGACCCAGTAATATATATTTGTTTCAATAAAATACATTTATTGATCAAGGCCTAGTTTTCCTCAGAATTGCCTTTACAATATTTCATGCATCTGTCTTGTGTGATAATCTGCCTTTCCAACATCTTGTAGCGACACTATATCTGACATTTGTTTCATGTACTAACATAAGACCTCTGATCTACTCTTCCATGCAATTAGTTTATTTACATTCAGTTCTATTAATGAAAAAAGCAGCAATAATATAAAGTGCTTGTTCAACTCCTTGTGCTTTTCAGCTTTCTTATTTTAATTAATATTTCTACTGTTGTTTTTTTTTTTCCAATCTATTCTGGTAAGATCTCCTTGATTTTCTTATTCTTCTTCAGTAACAATTTGTATCTGTTCTTATTCTCCAGTTATATCCTATGCTCTTTCTTGCTATAACATATTCTTTTTTTACACTTCTACTGACTGCCACCTTCTGTTTCATATTTTCCTCTCCTGTACTACTTCAGCACTCACTGTACTTGCACTGTTCTTCAAAAAATAAAACATGCATTAATTGGAGGGACAGCAGGAACAGTAGAAACAGTCATTTATTACAAAAAAATAAGTGTTTCCGTCCCTCGGAACAGGGGACTTCATCAGAATAACAACTTAGACTAATCCATAAATTTCAATATCCAAAAAGGCTTCATCACTGGTGTAAAAATAACCAAAAGGGCTATACACACTAATCACATGATTTCCCTCGTTCTGTAAGCCTGATGAATTAAAAATATTAAAACCAAGTTTAACTCTGCAAATACAAAATACTTAATATAAGAAACACAACTATCTTAAAAATGTAAATACATGTCAACAAAAGCATGTCTCAATTATGTCAAAGAACATATGTAATAAAAAATGAATGGTAAAAAAGTAAAGGATGTGAAAGGGGGTGTAAATACCCCAACAGACCTTATTGGGAACCCTAATACTTTATAATTTGTCAACTCTTTTTTGTAAAATTGGCATTAAGGAAACAGAGTCATTTAATCCAGGAGGGGCATTTTCCACTGTGGAACAGTTTATACCCAAACTTGAGATGAGTTTTAAACAATTGTATTTTACAGCCTAAGCTTTCAGAAAGATCTCAGGTTTTGCAGTGGTTACTACAGAAAGGACTACTGATGGCAAACCCAGCTGTACTTCAATAGCAGGTTAATAATGCCATTCTGTGACAGATAATTAGAGGTCAGCTTGATACAGTGACAATTACTGAATCAACAGTATTAAGTGTTCATGAAAGCAATGTTTTACAGTGGAAACAGGTTGGTTTTGATGTATCCACAATTCAGAATACATACAGAAATGTTTAACATAATGTAAACATAATCAAGCATACTGAATTAAAAAAAGGTACTATAAATGACATATCCAAAGTGTTTTGCAGCAAATATGCGCCTCACATATAGAATGCTAAAAGTAGGATGCAGCATATAATATCTCTGTAAGAGACTGGCACCTCTGTTATGAGTCAGTAAATAAAGCTAAAGAGAGCCTGCAGCTCAAAACCCATTCTAAGAAAATGTCTGCACATGTTATGTTCCATGCAGTGGTGGAAGAAGTATATACAGGCCAGATTCCAAAAAAGTTGTGCTCGGTGTAAGTGACTTACTTCAGTGTAAGGTCTATCTATAAACAGGCTTACACCAGAGCCCAGAATCCAAAAGAGCTGCTCTTGGCTGCTCTCAGTGTAAGAGTTCACTAAAGCAAAAAAAAAAAAAAAAAAGGTAATGTAAAATAAATGTAAAATAAAGTAATGGACATCAACATCATCAAAGCAGAAAAAAGAGAAACTTCTTATAGCAAAGCTCAACATATGTCTAAGAAGAGTACTGCTACCAGTTACTTTTTTATATTATTGCAATGTTCATAAAGTCTACATCTTTGGGGTCCTTCGGTTTTGCCTACATAAAAGGCTTCATAAGACAGGCACTCAGCTAAGTACACCACAGTTCTCCTATTAAAATTCCAAAGTGCTGGACAAGCAGTAGTTCTACATCAATTAATGGTAGGTGATTAACAGTAATATTAGCATTGTTACAAATTAACTTACATTGTTGAAATCTTCCAATTTTTTAACATTTTATTAAAGTTCATGTCACAATATCTAGAATTCCTTACCAAGTTTTTCTTATTGTTGCAACATTTTCAGTAACAACTTTTGGCTTATATCTCAATTAATTAATTAAGAAGGTCATCAGTAAATACTACATCCCAATTGTGCTCTAGAATCAATCTGATATGCATTACATCTATTGAGCATTGAAAGTATCCATTAAACTGCTTAGTAATAGTTTAAAATAGATCTGAATATACTACTTCTACTAGCAATAGCTTTGACTCTTTAGTTCCTCAATGATTTTACACCTTAAATTCAGTGGGTTTGCAGTAGGGGCTTTTGGGACATATTAAAGGAGAATGTCACAAGCTTGCAGATAGACTTCACCAGGGAAGGTAATACCAGAGGAATAGTTCAGGAAGTGGCCATATTTGTAAGAATCAGGTCAACAATGGTGTGTCCCCTGCTAGGTTTATTTACCAACTGTGTAAGTTTTTTTTGTTTATTAAGTCTATGAATTTTTGAGCATATCATATATGGGTGGTATATGTATTCAATTTCACTGAAGATTAGTTAAAGGCACCAAAAATAATGGAGTTTGTTTGCTAATAGCCAGATCACTTAAAACACTAAAAAATCCTAAATGGTCATCAAGGGACAAAGAAGGTGTTTTGTAACAATTAATCCTGTATAGAACAATTTGTAGTTCAATGAGTTCAGTTTGTGGGTTACTAGGACTCTGCTCACAGGTAATGTTGGTAATGTTCCTTGACAATAAGGAGAATTCACCCCAGTTGCATTGATTCTGAAGGCATGAAAGGCTAAAATCCTAATATAGAGGGGGTATTCACTTTACGTGTAAACCAAGTCTCAGTAACTAGATAAAAATGGAGTTTGCCAAGTGCAGGAGTCCTTCAAGATCATGCAATTTATGTTTAGACTTCTAGTGCTGAAAACCAGCTTAATGTATTCAGTTTAATTTCTCCAAGCCTTTTGGGTTTCTAACACTATGATGGAAATGGACCCCATTCCCATGTCAAAGTATGATTAAAGTTTGTGAAATTAGTATTGTTTCAATCTTTGATGTAAGCCAAAAGAGCTCTTTGCAGTACCTGCAATGTGTCTATAACTGACTCTTTCTGCAATTCATACAAAATTACATGTAACAACAGTAGCATATCTAAATAAGACTATAAATTATTTTTTTATGAGACCCATTGCTCCTACTACTGTTGGGACTATGGGTATCCTTCTTCCACATTGCCCTTGTTTCTGCCTGCAAACCCTGGTATTTTATGACTTTATGTCTGTCTGTACATAAGTAATCACCGGGTGTAGCAATTTCAATGATCAATGTTACTTTTATCTTGTTTTCAAGGATTATTATGTCTGGTTTTCTCACATCTACTTTTTGAACTGATGAAAGTGGGTGATCCCATGTGATATAAACTTCATCATTCTCTATAATGCTTTGTGGCTCATTTCCAATGCTTCTCGGTGACTTCAGCATTGTAATGTCTGCACAATCCCCCAACATGACAGTCTTGCCACATTATTATACCTTTATGCCTTTCAGTATATAGGCCCTCTGCCGTTAATGTATTACACCCAGCAATAAGATGTGTGACTGTTTCCAGTTCTGTTTTACAGAACCTACGTTTACCCATTTCTCTCACATTTTCAATGGACTTTGTAAACCAGTGTATACATAGTCCACTATCCTGGGCCGGCAATATTAACGTTTCATCTTTTAGTTTAATTTCACTTCTCCTTAAACATCTCTGTATCAGATGCTGATTGACATGAGGTTGTTCTACGAGTTTTCTGTACATGCAACTATATTTATGACTTTTCCTCTTTTCTTCCCTTCTTAGCTGATCCTTCTCCTTATATTTTTTTTCCACATTCGCTTTCTGCTACTTCTGAATTAATTTCTATTACGGCGTGACACGGACATTCTTCTGCTAAACTAAGCAGGGAAGCCATCTTAGATTTGTTCTCTTCTTGTTTCAAAACTTTCACTATGTTTGGGTCTGATGAGGTCAGTAGATAAGTATGGAGTCCTATGATTGTAGTAGTATACATGTAATCAGTTTTAAGGAGGACCATACCTCCTTCAGAACAAGGAATTTATAATCTTGGTATACACTGATTTTTATATATCATTTGATAAGCATGAAGCATTTTTGTTTTCCTATCCATCTGCTCCAATACCTCTTGGGGGCGGTCAATCATTCAAAAGAACAAATTGTTTTATAGCTGGACTTTGTTCCTAGATGTCAGAGCTGTTTTCAGTATTAATTTTAGTCTTCTACAATATTCCTTTCTGAGTTTTGTTCATGTTTTATTGATGAACCTTCATAAATTGCCAAATATTTATGCACTCCCTCCTGCTCAAGTTCCTTTATATCACATTCCTGCCCCAGGGCGATGTTTTCTTTGTGCTGCAGCTTTCCTGCTTTAAATGTTACTTTTGCACATTTATCAAGGCCAAATGACAGTTTTATATCTGAGAAACTTTTGACCACTTCCAGTTATACTTTCAGCTCATCTGATGAACTATACAGTTTTAAATCATCCACAAAAAGAAAAGTCTTTACACTTTGTTGTTTTCTGGCAGCCAGCTTGTAAGTAACCATGACCTAATCTGTTAAGTAGACAGCTTAATTGGTTAAGGGTAAGAAAAAAGAGCAACAGTGACAAATAGTCTGATTCCCCTTTGAATTTTTATTCCTGAGATAATAATTTGTCCTCTATAATAGCTTAGCTGCACAGTTGTTTGCCACTTTTTTATGATTACTGTAATATAATTCACCAGTGTCAGATGTATCTTATACATCTCTAAGCATACCTTTATCCATGAATGTGGGATGCTGTCAAATGCTGTTTTGTAATCTATCCATGCCATACTTAGATGCTTTCCCTTTTTACAATTCTCCATTATGACTTTATTTAACAATAAATGATCCTTTGTTCCATATGATGGTCTCCTGCTACCCTTTTGCTCTACTCTATCCCCATAAGTTGAGTTTCTTCTAAATGACTATAAACTCTGTTGGCATCAGTTCCAGTGTACAGTTTGTACATCATTGGAGGGCAAGTTATTAGTCTATAGTTTTTATGATAATTTACAGATTCACCCTTAAGGAGGCATGTAATTATTCCTGTTGTTAACAAGGTTGGTGTCTGTTTGGGCATGTGCATATAAATAGTTCTTAATCAGGGCTAAATCTTCATGTGAGGATATTAATATTTTAGTCAGAAGGTACTGCATCTGGGACCTGTGGTTTTCCAATTAGTAGCTTTTCTTAATTTTGTTTGAATTTCTCTGGCTGCTACTTCATCCCATTTCATATCCTGTACATTTGAACTTCTTACTGTTTCTTTTACCTCTTTTATCCATTCAGAATCTTTATGTTCCACAGGGGGGCCTTCATAGGTGTTCCTCCCAAATGTTTTTTTTTTTTTTGGTGGTGTTTCTGTTCCTTTTGCTTTGTTTCCCAATTCTCTCTAAAAAAAAATTCCTTTATATTTATCTGCATATCTTTTAAGTTTTTTCTGCCTATGCTGGTATCTTTAGTTTATTATTTGCAATATTATACGACGGGGCCTGGTCTTTTCTAATACTGCATGTTGCTTTTAGCATTTCTTTCTAAGCATTTTTGTTGATCTGTTCTCTCTTCTGTACTCTTCTAACAGTGACATGCTTTGTAGTTTTCTCTATTTGATGCTTCCATGATGGCATTTGATTTCTTCCCTTACTTTCCCTTATTGCCCTGTATTTTTTGGTATGACTTTATCTGTTATTAATTTAGCTGCACAGTAATATATCCTATTTACTTCCATGACATCACACAAATTTCTGCTAATAGTCTTGATTACTGTGTTCATTTGTTTTATAAAAATTCTAACATTTTGGGATTGATACGTTAATTATGTTAGAATGTCCATTAAATTCACTCTGCCAAAAAGGGCAGGCAGAAAAGGCTTTAGCCAGTATATGAAAGCCTTGAAATGGCATGCATGCATTGTTGGAGAATACCTCTACAAAAGACAAACTAAATCTGACATGAATCGGTTGGTTAAAAAAAGTCTAGAATGTTTTACATGATCTATTAAAGGAGGGCTCTATGGATCAGGCTTTATTTGAATTCTTTTTGGTTGAACATCCAGTTATACCAGTTATGTATGGACTGCCTAAGATTCATAAATCTTTCTGTGACACCCCTTTTATGACTTTCTGTGTCAGGAAGGGGTTGGGTTACTGAACAGTTGTCCTTGTTTATTGAGAAAGCTTTACATCCTATATTGGATGGTGTAGGAACTATTTTGAAAGACACTAAGCATTTTTTAACTATTCTGTATAACTGGTCCAGTATGAACATGCATAAGGAAATTTACCTGGTCATGATGGATGTTGTTTTACTGTTTACAATGCTACCTAATGACATAGGGCTACTCTATGTCAGGTCCTTCCTATCAGAGAGCTCTGATTATGACAATGTGAGAATACATCTGATATGCATGTTATTGGATGTTATACTTTGTAACAACGTGTTCGTGTCTGGTGATGTTTTATCTACAGGTAGGAGTGGCTATGGGTACCATGTATGCCAATAGCTACACCAATATGGTGATGGCCAAATGGAAATATGAGATCATTCCCTGCCATGTTAATCCATTTCACCAGAATATTTTATTTTATGTTTGCTTTGTTGATGATCTGGCAGGGTTTTACTGAGGCACTCTCTAACTTTGTACAATACTTGCATAGCACCACAATCTTTTTGAGATTTACTGTAACTTCTTCCATTGACAAAGTGGAGTTTCCTGATGTATGTATTACCAATGCAGATGGTAATTTATCTACCAGCCTATATTGGAAATCCATTAAGAACAATGTATTACATAAGGAGAGCATGCATCCGAAACATGAGCACAGGAATGTTCTTAAAAATTAGTCCTACAGAGCTGGAAGGCTAAATGATAAAGATGAAAATATGATGAAAATGTTTGGTGAAATGAAGAGGGATTTTCTTAATGTGGTTGAGATAGACAATGTGATTGGTGGGGTTTAGTCGCACAGAGGTGACACAGCAAAATATTTTTTTCTCTGAGAATTGTGTTCTTTCATCCAGAAAGGAACAGAAAAAAAACTTAGAATGACTTTGACTTACACTAATAATGTAAATTTAATTTGAGATGTAGTTGAAAGAAACTGGCCTATTTTCATGGCAGATCACAAGTGTGTGACTCTCTTAGGCAGTATTCCTAGTTTCTATTATAGGGATACTTGGTCAATACAGAGAATATTGTGTTAAGATTCTTATGAAATTGTGAACATTAGGTCGGAAAGGTACTTTTATGTGCAGGTCATGTGCTATGTGTAGATATATTTTAACGACCAAGTCCTCTGTCCATTCGGTCACAAGAAAAGAACACTGGTTTGATTTCCATGCTGACTGTAAGAGTATGCACTCAGACATTTTTGCTGCAAGTAAAACCTATTTGTGTTTTATGTAGGCAAGACTAATAGGTCTTTAAGGGATCAAATAAGGGAACATATTAATGACATCAAGAAGGGTGATGTGAGAAGTGCCCTTTCCAAACATGTCAGGATTACTGATATGAATCATCATTTTCAGTTTCTTGATTTACAGCTTTGTGAAGAGAATAAGAGAGGAGGTGACATCAAAACACAGAATGAATGCTTGGAAATAGACTGGATACTGAGACTGCAAGCTCATAAATACCCTAGACTTAATGAGAATGTTCCTTTAATAGCTAAATTAAAATCAAGACCACTAATTCATTGAGTGCTTCAGCTGTGTATATTATATTTGCTTTTTATTTGCTCTTGTTTTATTGCTGGTCTGAGGAAACACTATTTTAGTTTGAAAGCACTTACCTTTATATTTACATTATACATTTATACTATAGACTTGCATCTGAGGAAGTAACTGATGTTATGAAAGCACTTACGCTACATTATTAAAAGTTTTTTACATTCTGATTGGAGTTCTCTGGCTATTACTTGCTACAGCTGCCTTCTACTTGGTTTAGAAGGATATTTTTGCATTTATCTACTCACCTAACATGTTGTGATTTACTTTTGGGACTGTTATTTTACATGTGTTTGAACAGTGTTTAACTGCTTACATTTGGTTGCATTTTTCTGGTTTTGTAACCAGCTTTCATCCACCTAACAGTTCCTACTCTACACTCAGATCTTTATAGTATATGCAAGAAAGACCAGAAAAGTGCACTGGCCAAACATGCTTGTATATGTACGAATTTCAGGACATTTTCTTTTTTTAGGACTAGAATAACTGGAAGCAGCTGCTTTTGTTGGAGAGTGGGAGAACAAATTGCTGCACAGGGAGATGTACTGGCAACTTTAACTCAATGCAGCAAATCCATCTGGTCTTAATGATTATATTTCTATATGGAATGAACTTAAAAAAACAGCAAATCAGATTTAATTTATTTTACAGAACTTTACAGTATTTTATGGCATCTGTCCTTAACTATTAACCTTTTTCTTTTTTGTATTTCTTTGCAAATTCATGTGTCTTTAAACCATTTGCTGGATTTTCAGGACTTGAAGCGTTTTTTTTTTTTGTTTGTTTTTTTGCTGAAGGTGTGTCTCTAGTTCATTTATGCTTTTAAGCAGCATTGCAGTCTTTGTAACTCATGATTCTGAAGAGGTCTGTTCACAGATGAAAGCACTTAACAGTAGTTTTACTTTGTGTTTTAACATTAAATATTTGGTTCTTTGTGATCCTGGACTTCCTGGTCAATTTTTTGTTCTACGTTTGTTGTTTCTGAACCAGATTCAAGAACTACTTGGTGTTTTATCAAAAATACAGTCTTGAGTACCGCGACCCCTTGACAAGGGACTCAAGAGGTTGCTCCCCAGAACAAGCTGGATAAACTTGTGCTTCAGTCAAACAACAAAGGGGTTGGCCAATACAAACACCTTTGAATGCATACTCCAAGTTAGAACTGTGAGGGATCCTTCTCAAAGCCTTTACCTTCTACTAAGATAAAGGAATGAGGTCTACAGTAGCCGAGTACAAACACCTTAGAATGCATATTCCAAGTTAGAACTATGAGGGATCCCTCTCAAAGCCTTTACCTTCTGCTAAGATGCAAGAATGGGGTCTACAGTAGCTGAGGAAAGTTTTAGCACCTGAAGAGTCCAAGCCATTTTAGAAACATACTTATCCCACTGGAGGGTGAAGTCAGAACCTTTTGAGTTATGATACTCAAGGAAATACTCAACAGATTCCTAGAACTTGTATGGTGGAACTTCCAAAAAGTCCTCTAAAGAAATGCTCTAAATTATAACCATTTTCTTAGTCTCAATGAAGGCCAGAACTGTCTCAAGCACTGTTGAGTGAACTACAGTAGATCTTAACTTTGTGCTCTTTTTCTATGCAACAGAGGCAATGCAAAAAAAGCCATGGCTAATTATATGATGGTCACAGTGATACTTGCCAGGACTAGACTTGCTAAACAGTAAAGGATCATGATCCAAAGTGTAACACAAAGAGAATTAGAGGCTTTGAGGTTAGCTCTCCTTAACTAGCTGATGCATGGTAACATTAACTAGCTGATGCATGGTATCATAGCATTCATCAGCATTAACTAGCTAATGCATGGTGTCATAGCATTCATCAGCATTAACTAGCTGATGTATGGTATCATAGCATTCATCAGCATTAACTAGCTGATGTATGGTATCATAGCATTCATCAGCATTAACTAGTCGATGCATGGTATCAGCATTCTTCAGCATTAACTAGCTAATACATAGCATGCAATACATCATAGCATTCATCAGCATTAACTGATGCATGGTATTATAGCATTCATCAACATTAACTAGATGATGCATGGTATCATAGCATTCATCAGCATTAACTAGCTGATGTATGGTATCATAGCATTCATCAACATTAACTAGCTGATGCATGGTATTATAGCATTCATCAGCATTAACTAGCTGATGCATATCACAGCATTCATCAGCATTAACTAGCCGATGCATGATATCACAGCATTCATCAGCATTAACTAGCTGATGCATGATATCATAGCATCCATCAGTATTAACTAGCTGATGCATGATATCATAGCCTCCATCAGCATTAACAAGCTGATGCATGGTATCAAAGCATTCATCAGAATTAACTAGCTGATGCATGGTATTATAGCATGATATCACAGCATTCATCAGCATTAACATGGTATCATAGCATTCATCGACATTAACTAGCTGATGCATGGTATTATAGCATTCATCAGCATTAACAAGCTGATGCATGGTATCAAAGCATTCATCAGAATTAACTAGCTGATGCATGATGTCACACATTCATCAGCATTAACTAGCTGATGCATGATATCATAGCATTCATCAGCACCTTCTAAATACACCACTTAAGTACAGAATCTCATGAAAATACTGCTTGGCTGACTGGCATAAGCTCTAAAACCAACCACAGTATCCTAGATCTACAATTATACTTCCCAGAAGAAAGAACAGAGTAAAGATTAAAATGCAATTCAAGGAAGTGTCTGGGCAGAAAACTTAAAAGGAAGAGTGGGTGGGGAGATAGAGGCAGGCTGTACAAATAGCAGCAACAAGCTAAGATATTGAGGGCATACTTTTTCGCAGAAAGCCTGGTGAATAAACACAAACTGCTGAAATAGGTAGTGAAAAGCAAACCAACAAGTACGATTTAAAAAAAATGTGACAGCCAGAGACAGTGACACAGAGGAAAGGGCACTTGCAGATGACTAGCTATTATAACCACAAAAGCTATATATTTATATGGCATTCTACTGACAGTTATATATGGAAATGTACACGTGGATCAAAAAAAAAATTCTGTATAATAACTACTTTATTCTGACAACACTGTAAACAGTGGTACTCTTTATCCACTGCTTTCCTATAATAGTGCCCCCTTCCTGTCTCACTTCTGCATACATTACTGCCTTTTTTAAGATAAACTGGTTATTGTTTGATCTCAACCTTTTACTAGACTTATGCCACCAATTATTCTCTTAACAGAAACCCTAAATCTGCCATCTAGAATCCCGGTGTCTCTCCCAGCTAAGCAAATAAAAATCAATTAGTGTAGACCTGCACCTCTCTAACTGAATCCACACTTTACAACAAAGCCAACATCCTGACCTCTGTATTACTTAACTACATCTTGAACTTTGTGCTGCAACATACCATAGTCCTTGTCACAAATAAAATCACAAAAATTGCAATAGAAGTATTCAGAACTCTGCCAGAAAGATTCTGGTAAAAGCAGAAACATGCATAAATGTAATTATAGATCTGTTTAATAAAGACACATATTTATCCTAAAAATGTTTTGGCACACTAGCTCACGAATGCACAAAGATAAATACGTTTTTAATATACTCTTAGCAAACAAAGAAGATGTCAGTAGCTACAGACATGTTTTGTCCTTACCAAGCTAAATCAATATTGCTGAGAGTAAAGCATCTGTTACATTCTAAAACAGCTTAAATGGAAGCTTCTGGCATATGCACTTAAAGATACGATATAAGGTAGTCCCAAAATAGATATTTATTTTGTTTTGCTCTCTTAAGTGATCTTTTTTGGCTTCCTACTGCAAACTATTGACTTGGACCAACAGCTTAACCTTTGAGAATATATATGTATATATTTGTTGTTTTAGCTGTGTTCTTGCTCCTGGTTAACATGAGCATGTGGATGTGAACTCATTCTTGGTTGCCATTGTAATCAGTACCATAGTATAACATTTCTACATTCTGTGGACTATACCAAGCTAGTTTATCTTTAGTGTTACTGTTTTATGCTATGTCCATTGTGCTTCTAAACATTTTACTACAGTTCATTGAGGTAGCATTGTTTGCATTATTTATTTTTTTGCTTAAGCTTCATTTAATTTCCTTTTGTTACTTACAAAGACTTCAATCTTGATCTAGAATTTCTGTCTGTTGTAAATTTTAATGATCTCTTCACTTAGAACCTTGTGGTCACTCTCCAGCCATCTGCTCTACCTCTTATTTCTGCAGCTCTATACTTTCGTTGTTTGTGCATTATCAAAGCCCATACAGTGCAGAATGGAGTAGATGAGGCCCAGTTTCTGAACTTCTTGATCGGGACAACAATATTACAATGTCTAGATACTGATTTAAGGGCAAAAATCAGTCATGACAATGGTCTTTCATCTTGCTGAGGTTCCATGTGCTTTGAATCAACATCTGACATGTTAAAGTAGGAATTCTCTGCCCAAGTCCTTGCCTAGTTTCTATCATTTAATGGCAGCTCTCTAAAAAAAAAAGTCTAGCAATGTTTTGAAAATGGAATGGTGGATAAAAACTTTGGACCATCGTGTGACAACTGTTCCTGCATTTTATTTAGTCCAAGGTGGGGTAATATCAAGACTGAGGTTGCCATTTGAATTAATCTAAGAAAACGATGAATGTAATGATTCTTTAGTATGTCCTCACAGCAGGAGTGAACTGCAGATTTCTCTTTTAATGTTTAAAATTCTCTTTAACCATTCATGTGGTTATTTAACAGCTTTCTGTGACTGTTCAGCAATTTTCTCATTGGCACAATGTTAGATCAGTCAATACGGTTAATCCTGAATCATTTTTAGTGCCTGACTCTATGAAGAAACTGTTAAACTTGCCATTGAACTTCTCCATATTATGAAAAGTCTTGGCTTCAGGCAGGTTGCTTCCTCTACTTCCACTAGATCCAATTTCTGGATTCTAATTTCCAACTTGATCGTGTCAGCATGAAACCTCAGGTAAAATCGGTTTTGAATTTCGACTATTAACTGATTCACGTTAAGCTAAGGTTCCCACCAAATTTATCACCTGTACTTAACTGTTCCATTAAAAGAACCTGAGGACCTCAGTGGATCGACTCCTACTGGATTACAGTGCAAACCAGCCCAGAGATAGCTTATAACAGGATGGACCACTTTTAACAATCTTGATCTGATCACCCTAATGCATGTACATCCTAGGAGTCCTAACATTATAGCTTTTGATTAACTGAATGCAAAGGCATGAACACACGCTGGAACATACATGAAAAAGTCTAACCTCACTAAGGCAGCCTTGGATTCGATATCCATTAATAAAATATGTCACTAGAAACTTCACACACAAAGGCAAGTTTCTCTAGTGAGATTCTATATGGTAACAAAATCATTATGATGTACTTTAGTAAGATTGATTGGGTACCACTACCTAATAAGGAGGGTAAAACGAAACTGAGCAAGTAGTGGAAATCAAACTAATAAACAAAAACACCACCACCTCCAGGCACAAATAAATCCGGTCCAGGCAAAGGTGCAAAACGCTTTATTCTCCACAAGTGAAGTCAACCAGTGTTCTCATAACACGCCACCAAGTAACATCAAGCAAAATAACGTTAACTTTAAAAACGTTTTCGTCTTAAACTTCATCAGTAATGACAACCATTTTTAAAAAACACTGCTATATATACTGATCTCAACTTTCAAACTATCCAATCATAATCATTCCCTTAAAAAAGTAATTAATATTTAAAAACAAATGTACTTGTTAAACAATGCTGGTTAATACATTTAAAGCTTGAAATCCATACATATATCAAACCATTGACATCACTTTTGAAATAAAATTGGTTTGCTTTAGGTTGGAATTGTAAATTTGTTGACATTAAAAACATTTATTAGAATAAATAAAATCTATACTAACCATATAGTCTCTAGCCCATTATAATCTAATTTATTACGCCATCTAGTGACATAAATTAATATCACAGGCTATTTCTAAAAACTTCTTAAATAGATTTAAAAATACAAATATAAAAGCTTTTTTATAAATTCACTTATATTGTAAAACTTTCAAAAGTGATATGTACAAAACTGAATAAATAACATAGATCAGAGTGAGATTATTTAAGAACATCATATTAGAGCTTTGCAGCTCTTAATTTCAACACTGGTGCTAAGGACACCATGTCATTAAGCCCTAGATTTTTACTTGCATCCAGAAACAGTTGCCAATATAATTCTCTATATTCAATGAGGGTTTCCCACATCCCTCCCCTAGGATTAGTGGGTACAACCTCCAACACAAAGAATTGATAACCTGAAGTCACACATCTCTTAGAGTGTTTGCATAAAGCATTTTTCTCATTTTTCACTCTAACATCATACAGGTGCTCATAAATTCTGAAAACGCTTTCCACTCATTTGTAAAAATGTTTCTTATACGCCCTGAGTGTTCGTTGAACGTGGTTATAAGTCCTGCACTGCGTTGATCAATGTGTGGTTTATCCTGCCTTTTTGCCTCAAGAGTCAATTTCTTTCCTAAAATAGGAGCAAAAGGGCCTTCTCTCTTGGTGTTCACTTCTTCCAATATCTTATTAAAAAATTCATGTGAATACCCTCTCTTAGTGAAGAGATCCCTCAAAAAATTGGCTTCCTGTTGAAATAGACTGTCATCAGATGTCATTCTACTTAGGCGAACAAGCTGCCCTTTCACTACCCCCTTCTTTTGATATGGAGGGTGAAAACTGGTGAAATGTAAATAGGAATTGGTAAACGTTTCCTTTCTGTGTATACATGATGTAAAATTTCCATTGTTTTTCCTTATACAAACATCCAGGTACTTCAACTCAACCTTGAGTTGAAGTACCTGGATGTTTGTATAAGAAACATTTTTACAAATGAGTGGAAAGCGTTTTCAGAAATTTCTGATTTAGAGTATATTTTTGACAAAGAATTAACCTTTACCTATCGTAAAGGAAAGAATATTAACAACTTATTAGAAAATGGTTATAATAATAATGCAAACAATAGAAATATTAAATCAAAGAAAGGGTTATTTAAGTGTGGTAAGTGTAGTTATTGTACACACTTGATAACTGGTTATTCTATATACTTGCAAGCCAGGAACAAAACACTTTATTTAAACAGTTTTGCCAATTGCGACACAAAGGGTATTATATACATAGCAATTTGTAAAGAATGTACCTCATTTTATATTGGAAAAAGTGAGAGAAAGCTCAAGCAAAGAATTTATGAGCATCTGTATGATGTTAGAGTGAAAAATTAGAAAAATGCTTTATGCAAACACTCTATGAGATGTGTGACTTCAGGTTATCAATTCTTTGTGTTGGAGGTTGTACCCACTAATCCTAGGGGAGGGATGTGGGAAACCCTCATTGAATATAGAGAATTATATTGGCAACTGTTTCTGGATGCAAGTAAAAATCTAGGGCTTAATAACATGGTGTCCTTAGCACCAGTGTTGAAATTAAGAGCTGCAAAGCTCTAATATGATGTTCTTAAATAATCTCACTCTGATCTATGTTATTTATTCAGTTTTGTACATATCACTTTTAAAAGTTTTACAATATAAGTGAATTTATAAAAAAGCTTTTATATTTGTATTTTTAAATCTATTTAAGAAGTTTTTAGAAATAGCCTGTGATATTAATTTATGTCACTAGATGGCGTAATGAATTAGATTATAATGGGCTAGAGACTATATGGTTAGTATAGATTTTATTTATTCTAATAAATGTTTTTAATGTCAACAAATTTACAATTCCAACTTAAAGCAAACCAATTTTATTTCAAAAGTGATGTCAATGGTTTGATATATGTATGGATTTCAAACTTTAAATGTATTAACCAGCATTGTTTAACAAGTACATTTGTTTTTAAATATTAATTACTTTTTTAAGGGAATGATTATGATTGGATAGTTTGAAAGTTGAGATCAGTATATATGGCAGTGTTTTTTAAAAATGGTTGTCATTACTGATGAAGTTTAAGACGAAAACGTTTTTAAAGTTAACGTTATTTTGCTTGATGTTACTTGGTGGCGTGCTATGAGAACACTGGTTGACTTCACTTGTGGAGAATAAAGCGTTTTGCACCTTTGCCTGGACCGGATTTATTTGTGCCTGGAGGTGGTGGTGTTTTTGTTTACTAATAAGGAGGGTGTTTTCTACCTCTGACTATAGGAAACCATATACATTTTTGTTAATACTGTTATAACTAGGTGATCATTCCCCTTGGCGGTAATAATGGACAAAGACATCTTGTTAATGGAAGCCTCAAAAATTGCTGGGCTAAGCTTTATTATTCTTAGAGGTTGTGGGTGGTATTTGTAGCTTTATGGATTAATATACAAGAGCTTCGGCCATCTGCACTAGTTAATCATGCCTAAGTTCTCACAGTCAAGGGATAATTTCAAACTGTGCAGCAATTTCTGAGCACTGGACTTTCAAATACTCAAAGAAGCACCAGGAATCCCTTGCTTTAAAGATATATTCAGTTTGACTAATTTCTGCCTATCAACAGTAAAGTTATTAAATTGATGTAAGTAGAGCTGTGTTCATTTCTTATAGTGTATTACTTCCCTGATCCTATCAGGCTGTTTTTACATCTCAATACAGTACAAGTGCATGCAATATTGTTGATAACCTTTTAATGGCAAGGGAACAGCTGATGTAGACATTCACGGTCTGACTTGATCTCTCAGCACCTTCTGACACAGTGGTGCAGAATTGTTTTTCATTGGCTATCTGCACATCCTCTGTGGATTTTGTCTGCAGTGAAGTCACTTACCCCTTGGGTTGTACTTTGTAGTGCTGTCTCTAGACTTAATCATTTCAAAACTATCCAGATGAAACATAGGGTGTTACAATGCTTGAGGTCGATTATATAACTTTTTACTACGTTCTGTTGCTGAGAAATGTCATTCAACAAAATACTCTCAACATTATGATATTCAGCTATTCTCTCTTCTTCCGGGACAGGTGTCGGATTATATTACCTTAAGACTGTCTGGATGTCTTCCAGCACTTGAATTTTAACTACCTTAAAATCAACCAAAAGCTAAACTCAATTCTTGTGCATGTCCCAATGACCATCCCTCACAGGCCTCATTTTTAATGGTGCAGAGAAATTTGAACTCATTTCGCGTGTGTAATTTCTGGAGGCCATGAGGGTAAACTAGACAATTCTTAATGGCAAATTGTCTTTGGATGCCAGATCGTCTCTCCATTTCAGAAATATCTTCTGAATTAAGAACTTCATACCTACATTAGATATTGTGAAAGCAACACACTCCCCTCATATCCTTCCACCTAGATTACTGATGTATCAGCCTGGGATGACACGGTCGACAAACCTCACTGCTTTACTAGAGACAGTTTTCACATTGCACCATTAACATTTCAGCTGCTGGCAAAGGCTCTTGCCCCCCCCCCCCCCCCGAGTGCCTTCTTTAGGCAAAATTTCAAAAAACAAAATTGCAGACATGAAAATTGCCAATCATAATAAAATAACAGTTATGCTTTTAAATGCTAGGAACTTAAACCAAAAACAGTACACCCGGGAAGCACTCCTATCACTAGAAGATGTACATGTCTGTGCAATCACAGAAACCTGGTTCAAGGCCTCAAAGAGTACCCCAGCCTTGCAAGGCCACAATGCCTTCCACACTTTCAGACTGCAAAATGAATGTGCGAGAACCAAAGGAGGCAGTGTTTCTATCTATATTAGAAATTCACCTCCTGACTAGTTAGACAGGTCAACTTCATGGAGTTACTCAAGTTCAGATTACTGTGTGTGAGAACCCCATTTTAGTCATAGTCATTCCCTTCCATGGATCATGATGTGCATGAGGCCTACTTGACCAATCTAAATATTGCCAAACACTCTGGTCATGGGGTATTTCAAATATCCCACCATCAACTGGGAAGCCTACTTTAACTCAGTAGCACAAACATTTACTTTGTTAACTCAAATGCCCTGGAAAAAATTGCTCAAACTCCAATAAGGGGAACAAACACACTAGATCTGGTCATCACTAATATGACAAACAGATGCACCACAACTCAGACCCTTATTAGTTAAATATAACCAAAAATCAGTCTTCGAACTGGCACAAACACCAGAACTCACAACGGGCCAAGAAAGACTAAAAAACTTCTCAAAGGCAAACTATATCCTCCTAGGGGAAGGTATAGTGCATTCCAAGCCCCACCCCAGCTGGAAGTGATAACTACACCAATGCTTACACTAAACCCTTGCACAATCACTTGTATAAGTGAAACTCAGCTGTTCCAGAAAGAATCAAAGCTAGAGCCCCAAGTAAAAACAAGCCACCCTGGTGGACATCCTGCATCAACAAACTTCACAACAAATGCAAAAAGCTGCTGTCTAAGAAAACTAAGGCGAGGTTCCAACAATGGAAAAGCACCCTTCTCAGCTTCAACAAGCAAATAAGACATGTTAAATCCTGTAAGGGTAACTGAGAAAAACATAGCAATAACAGCCAAGGAAAACTGTAAGGCTTTTTACAGCTATATATGCAGCCTAAAAGGTAGAACCCAAGCATGTACCAAACTTGTGACAAATGGTATCACACACACTTATCCCGCAGAGATAGCAAACCTGCTGGGGAACAGATTTGGTGAAAATTTCATTCCCTTATCCCCTCCAAACTTATCACAAACCTTGGCGCCCCACCCTACACATCTGAACAGCAAACCATTAAACCCTTGTCTATGGCAAAAAAAAAAAAAAACACAGCCTCTATGGGACCAGATGGTATCCCATGCTGTCTTCTAAACAAATATGAACTAGCATCACCATTAAGTACCCTGTTCAATCACAGGCTTTGTTCTTGCAGAAGGGAGAACAGCAACAGTTCTTCCCCTTCACATAGGTGGCTTAACACAACAGACCCAGGGAATTACAGACCCATAAGTCAGACCAGCCTCGTCTGTAAGGCCATAAATGGACCTCATAAATACAGAGGCAACTTCCAAACCCTGGATCCAGCCCAATTTGTCCACTGATGAGGGCAAATCTATGCACACAGCATACCGTGACTTGGCCAAGGCCTTTTCACAAAATCCCACACTTGGGCATTACCAATAAACGTAGCAAACTGAATGCAAACCATTTTGTTGTAAGATGGGTTGCCAAGTGGCTCACAAACCAGTCACACACTATCAAAGTGGGTGACTCCACGTCAACCAGCAGACTTGTCACCAGTGGGGTGCCACAAGGGTCAGTGCTGGACCCCCTACCATTTGGTATATACTTCTCAGAAGTTCAGGCCAAAACTAAGGGGCTGTAGCTGACCAAGTCTGCAGACGACTGCAAACTGGGTGCAATTACTGAATCCCCAAACTATATCAGTACACGTCAAGAGGGTCTTACATAGACCAATGAGCATCTCAAACTAAATGCAAAGAAATGTATCATCATTCCCTTTGGTAAAAACAATGCCCCTTCACACTATCAAATTAACAACAATACCCTATGAACCTACAAAGTGGCAAGGGATCTGGGATCATAAGTAGACTGCGACCTTAACTTTGACCACCATGTGTTTACTGTAGTAAGAAAGACGTTCTACATAGCACGCTTGATTAGCAAAAGTATAGCCTCTAGAGCAAAGGAGGTTATAACCCCTTTATACTAGTCACTAATCAGACCCATAATAGAGTATAATGCTCCTTACCATAGAAAGTACATGCAGCAATTGCAGAGACCTCAAAGGTTTCTAACAAATAAGACTAAGGGACTCCAGCACATGCCATACACAGACCAAAGTCCCATGTTACTATACTCAGTATCATACAGACTTCTTAGGGGAGACATGCCTTGCTTACAGAGCAATCTCTGACCAAAACCTAATGAATCTGCTGCACATCTATAAATGAAATGGGACTAGAGCCACCCTTTCCAGGGACCTAAATATGGCCTGCAACTTGAATAGGACATGCTGGAGGGGCAGATTTGTCTCCCAGTGACTGCCACTTTGGAATAGGCTGACAATTCATGTAAAGCAAAGCACTTCTAATAAACTGTTCAAAGGAACCTGGACGAGTGAATGGGGCACTGTAAGTTCTTATTGGGGATAGTACCCACAACCTTCCTGGATATGGGCAGTCATTAGTAAAGGGGGTGGGAGGATGGCATAATGGTTAAGGTGTTTACCTTACAAACACAAGGTGCAGGGTTTGATTCTCACATGGGGTAATTGGCTAGGCTTGAAATGGCCCACAAGGGCAGTTAGCCCAGTACTAATCTATGAACCTAAACACAATCCTAGGTATTGACTAGAGCATCTTGTTGCGTCTTTCGGCTTTTCCCAGTTAGGGGTCGCCACAGCGCAACTCCGGTCCGCTAATGATTGGCAGTAGATTTTTATGTGCAGAGTTGCCAGCCCTGACGCATGGCCTTCAACAAAGGTATGCCCATTCATGCATGTCTCCATGCAGAAGACGCTCTAGCTGAGAATCGAACTGGACAGCGTCTTACTGTGAGGCGACAATGCTACCGCACCACCACCACTGCAATTTTTGACTAGAGTATCTATGGTACTATATTGGGATAAAACTGCTAGGCTTGAAATAACCTCCAGGTCGATAGCCTAACCTCCTAGGATCCTATAGTCCTATGTATCTAGCATTAGATACTGGACAGTTAGCTTGTCTGAATGCAATGAGTACAAAACTCTGTATTCAAAGGGCTCACTGGTAACTCAGTCCACTTACTGTCCTAGGTTACCTGCAATGACTGCAGTCTGCATGCAGGAAAAGTCTTTAAAATTACAGTTTTAACCTTCTGAGCTCTTAAAGGTCTCTGTTTCACTTGCAAGAAGTCCTGATGTGCTACACTTCTTCAAGGTAACACCACCAATGAGGGGCTGCTAGATATACCCAACAATTTTTAAGAGTATAATCCTACCCGGTAGTGATGCTACATAATCGACTTTCCCAAACACAGGCCTATAAGATGGAGGCATACACAGGAAATCACTTGAATATTATCATCTTAGAAGAGTATTCTTTTAAATAATTCATATTGGTTACTTTCATGTCAGTTTTAACCATATTTTATTGCAAGTTGCATCACATCTAGTTGTACTACTTGAATGTATTGTTTAGTTTTATCAACTTAGTAAATCTGCAGATAAAAATAGTGACTCCATTCAAAAAAAAACCCTGGCAAAACAGAAACATCTGTACAACATATTTGCATGCCACCTATTTAGCAGGCCATCATTTGAGATAAAGACCTATGCACTAGTGCCATAATAACATGTTCAGGCAATCAATCCAAAGTCTAAAAGTTAAGCATGTTCTACCTTTATTAGGGCTTATTAGTAAATGGAAAATGTAATTATGTCCTGAACAATCAACTTAACAAAAAGCCTATGAAGTATTTATTTCAAGGCAGGTAACAGGCAAGCCATTATCAAAACAGTATAAAGGCAGAGGCAAACTGGCCCCATTTAGAAAGACTCTGCCAACACAATGTAGCGCATGCACAAAGTAAGCATCTCTGGGCTTTATGTAGTAATGGTGCAGTACATTGTTAATGGACATGTAATAAACCAAGACTGAGCATGATCAAATTCATAGGAAAGGTAATCCCTTATCTCCAAGGCAGAGCAATGCCAGAACTGTATCGAGAATCACAAGTACAAAGGAAGCAGGAACATTTGTCCTCCCATCTTATAAAAACAATATTTGTCATAATGGACATTTTTGTTTCGTGCACTCAACGGTAAGACAGAAACATACAAAGGAATTTGCAAAGCAAGGATACCACCACACCCCCAGATATTTTGAACAATAAAAATGGTACCACAACATGGACTCACATGCAAGATTTTAAACCCAAGGAGCACACATAATATACCCAACAGAAAAAAAAATCCTTACTGCAAATCCAGAGTGTAAAAATTAAAGTGAGGTAAAAAATAAATAAATAAACTGGAACACTCTGTCAATACAGTTTTTCGAATATAGAATCCTTTGACATGTACTTCTCTTAGTGTCTGAGATTCTGATCTTATTTAAGCATCTCTGCAAATGTGTATCATAACTTCCAAAGCGCATTATGTCTTGTTTGTAGAATAAAAAAGTTGCCATTTGTAGGTGGTGGGGGGACAGCTGTATTTCAGTGCCATTCTGAAACAGCTCACTTGCAGTCTTATATAGTTTGCACGTTTTGTGCACAAATAATGTTGCTACTACTGTGCACACGCAAGTGATATTTAAATGTACATCACAGAAGTTAATTCAGCAGTACAAAATTATTTGCCAAGCTGAAAAGTGACCCAAGATGCATACAGATTCCCACTGTACAGCAGAAGTGGTGTTACTCTCTGTAGTCCCAATGTTCTAAATTTGGTAACCATGGCCATTACATTACACAGCATGCAAGGCACCTCTTTTAGTGGTTTGAAATAAAACTATTTCAAGTGAAAGGGTGTACATAATACATGTAAGGCAACTGATCAGAGATATACACTCTGCTGACTTGCATAGAATAGCCATCAAGAATTGGAGGATTATCTATAATGAAAGCAAATCAGCTTTTCACAGTGCAAATGTGAATAATGTCACATACAGATAAATTAAGAATAAAATTGTGGAAAATGCAATAATGGTACAAAGTATTTATGCCTAGAAGCTACACAAACATACTAAACTGAAGTAAACACTTTTTTCAAATACAGAAAGAAATGACATTTAGCAATGACTCTCATTTATTCTTAAGTCCAGACTCTACAGTGTTTTAAGGTCTGATTTGAAACCATCAAACTAGATGAAGTTAACAGCACCAGGAAATGCAACGCTCATAGTCTGCACTCATATCTTGTAGTTTTTTCCTCTCCTCTTTTACTGAAGTTACGTTTGCTGATCTTATGCTGCTGCAAAAGTCTGAGTGGCTTATAAAAAAAAATAATGAATGTACTGATCTGCAACATGGAAGAAGACCTTCTACTAACAATTACAATTTAATGTTCAGTCAACATTTAAACCCAGAAGTTCTGATTCCCTCAAATGGAACTAACTGCTCTATGAATGTGAGGGCCAGCAGCTACCTCAAATGGAGGTCGTCAAGTATAAGTACTCAAAAAAGAAAACCATCACCAAGGACTGCAATCTACCGAGCAATAATCCACTCCACGGGTGTACCAAAAAAGAAAACCACCAACAAGGACTGCAATCCACCAAGCAATACTCCACTCCATGGGTGTTGCCAAAAAAGAAAACCACCAACAAGGACTGCAATCCACCAAGCAATACCCCACTCCATGGGTGTACTAAAAAAGAAAACCACCACCAAGGACTGCAATCCACCACGCAATACTCCACTCCATAAAACCAACAACAAGGACTGCAATCCACCAAGCAATACCCCACTCCATGGGTGTACTAAAAAAGAAACCCACCAACAAGGACTGAAATCCACCAAGCAATACTCCACTCCACTCCACTCCACAAATATATTGAAGCACTGTTCCCAAGGCAAGGTAGAGGACACTAGAAGACTGACCAGCAAATTGGTGTAGCAGTAACAGTACTACACATGTTGTAACAGGATATGATAAATAGGAATTATGTTACAAGATGAAACTCTTTACCAGTCAGGGTCTGCGTTTTCACCTACCTTGGCCCAGGAAGAAAGAGGTCATTGTCTCCCTCTACTCTTCCCTCATTAGGCCAATTGAGTACCAATGCCCCATTTGGCATGTACCTCACTAGACACCTACAACAACTGGAGAGGCTGCAAAAATATCACAAAGAGGATCTTAGGCCTTAAACACTTGTCCTATATGGACAGACTCAAAAATCTCCAACTATTCTCAGTCTCATATCACCTACTTAGACCCAATCTCTGCTGGACTTACAAAGCCATGTCGGACCCAGTTCTGTTAGAAATGCTACATCTAAAGAAATCTCAATCCCTCCGCACTACACACTCCAGAGACCTCAACCTCATTAACACAATCAACAAAACAAGATGGAGGGACAGGTTCATAACCCAGAGACTGTCCATGCTATGGAATAGACTTCCCATACATGTAAAGCAGAGCATCTCACTGTCCCTCTTCAACAGAGATTATGATGAGTGGATGGGAAATAGAAAATTCACTCCAGTGGCTCTACTTGACAGAGGCAGTATGAACCAAGGTCGGGTAGCACGATGCCAGGGTAATCCTGTGGGCTAGGCTTGTAAAGGCTCCTAGCCCATTAGCCTAGTACACACCTATGAACCTATGAATGGAAGAATGAGACCTCATGCGGCAGAGATTAAACATTTAGTCACGATGGCTGGACCACCTCACTTATACAGCTAATCCAGGACTATGGACTACACCACTACCACTCTGGGTTAAGAAGAAATCAATGGTGGATGTGTGTGCATCTTGCAAGAATGCTTCCTGGATACTTTTAAAGGGAGATATACCATGCACAGGCAATTGAGAAAAGTCCAGGAGCAAATCCAGAATTCTCTGAAAGGATTACATCTTTCAGCTAGCCAGGGAATGGCTAGGAATCCCAAATGACAGATCCAATCCAAGACAGCTGCTGGGTGAGAGAAGTATGTTCTACCATGTTTAGCTTGCTACCACCACAACCTTCGGGTAGATAACCACTTTAGAAAAAACAATAGATGCAGAGGATCGAGTGTGACATGATCAAAACAAGGCATGGGATAAGATGGCAATTTATTACAGGGTCTATATCACATAGTCGAAATCTTATAACTTCAAACACGTAATGTTTGAACTATTATGTTCGAAGTTACAAAACAGACTATGGATAAAAAAAATGGAAAACAAAAACTGTTTAAAGCAGGGGGCAAGCCCCCCTGTACCTCCCATGTGGGAGGGCTGCCCTCCACACCCCCCGCTACTTAAATATACCAACTCCAAGATCGCACCCCATTGAACAAAATGGAAACCTCCGCTTATGGTGATTTCCATTCAAACACTCGAACTTTTACAAATTCAAACCTATGGTCTCGACCATACGAGGTTCGAACTTTTAAAAGTTCGACTATGTGATAGGAACCCTTTATTAAATTTAGTAACATGGTAAGTGCACGTTTAGTAGGGGTAACCACAAACTAAACTCCTGCTTTTCCTGCCAACAAGATACATATCACCTATTCTCCCTTTTAATATCATGTCCAAGAATAAAACAATTCTCTCTCCTGTCACTCAGACTAAATTACTTGGGGTAGAAATTGACTGCAATATGACATTTGATATCCTCATCTCCCACACCATAAAGATGATTCACAAAAAACTGGACGTTCTATACAGAAATAAACAATTTCTTACAAAAAACACTAAGGCCACAATTGCACATACACACCTCATCTCAACACTTCTCTATGTCTCTTCAAGTCTCACTAACAAAACTCGAGTCCTGTTACACAAAACTGCCAGGTTTGCTACAGATTCTCCATACAGGTCACATCACTGAATAACCCTAAAGCAGATTAATTGGGTAGAATTTCTTCAAGTCCTCCTCTACATCCAACTTGCTCTAGCCCACAAAATTCAATATCACCCCAATAACAGCCCACAAAATTCTGTATCACCCCAATAACACCCCTGCACTACAAGTTCTACTTCATCCTTACACCAGTAAGCAGACTCTCCGCTCCAGTAATAAATTTCTCCTAGATGTTACTAAAGCCAGTAACACTGCTGCTGAAGCCCTCTTCTCAAATTATACAGCTAAAAATTAAATACCCTACCTATAAACATAACTACATCCGCCATAACTCAGTTCTAAACTATTCTAAAAGCTCACCTAGCCGACACATGGCTCTGTTCATGTGCCATTCCTGTCTATTCCACACCCTTAGCCTCATTTACTATCAACACCTTTATCTACAAATTACTACAGACTTACTAGTCAATAAATTGGATACTTTCTCTTTACCTCTCTCATCATCTCCATAGTACAAATAACACTTCTCTCATTTGGGTAAACAGGATTTGTGTAGCTCTTTTAGTCTGATTCTCTGACATACGATATATTAAATTGCTTTATATCTCTCTCTGACATATTATACATTAGACATTTTCTATATGTCCTCACTTGTTTCATGACCCTTTACCCTTACTTGTAAATGTACATATTAGTAACCATGCATAATTTATGTGCATCCATCATACAGTATACCATAATTTAATTGCTAGATATGCTGTTTAATAAATGCGGAGCTTTTCTCCCCAGGCCTCCACTGAAAAATGGTGTGTCCACTTTCCTAGTTATCAAATGTAAAATAAAGTGCGTCAGGCTCCTGCAGACATAGCAGTGTCAATGGCACAATGGGTATATTCTCCTTTGGCACAGAAGGCCATGAGTTCCATTCCCACACCAAGCAGATTGACTGCTGACACTGCTGTGCAGCTTAAGGGGGAGGTACTGCACTCCTGAGTGTGCAGCCCTTCGGATGAAACATTAAACCGAAGTCCCAACTGCTTGAGTTGGTGGCAGCTTAGGTGGATGTGAAAAGATGACACAGCACCTATCAAACAGAGTAGGGGAAGTTCCCCCATGTCCTGTCCAAATTCTCCCACTAGTATACATACCGACTAGGGTGTCCCATGAAAAGAGGCTATAAGCCTTGTGGGACCAACCTGGTCAACAAAAGATAAATAAACCTGGAATAAAAAGAAAAATACAATAACAATATGGTGCACACACTAAATGGCAACAAATACATACCTTCCTACCTACATGCACACAACCTACTACGTGCAATAACTTCTAGGTTACTATTCATTATTTCAGTTTAGAGAATGGGCAAACTACATCAGCACTCTGATTGGAGAATGAACATTCTCCAGCAGGGTATTAATGTACAAGTAATGCCTGCTGAAAAACAAGTCTATAACTTCACGGCAGCATATCAAGCTGCCGTGGAACTATGACTGCAAAAAAAAAAATGGCCACCATTTCTTTATGCTCACTAAGCAGCTCTTTTGCTGTTTATAAAGTGTTAAAAATAAATAAACAAAACAAGTGTATGTATGTGTCCGAGTGCATTCATGTTTCTGTCTGCATGTGAATGAATGTGTGTATGAAAGTAGAAGAGACTCTGTGTGAGAGAGTTTGATCTTTTGTGCATAGCTGTCAACTGCCCAGATTTTTGCCTCATTTTGTGTTCCTCAAAATTTTTCTGGCAAATGAGTGAGGAGTGAATTAACTAAATAATGAAAGGCATTTGAGTTTCAGCCTTTATATCATTCAGAGAATGCACTATAAGAACTTTTATAACCTTAGAGAGCTGCTAGAATGAGAGTAATATTTAAAAGTTGTCCCTATTTTTTGGGGCTTTGTTCCCCCATTATTTTTGGGTTTGCCCAGATTTTTTGTGCCAAGAGATTGGGATTTATGCTTCTATGAGTTAATGCCAGTATGAAACCAGAGGAGAGTGTGTGTGTAAAAGCAGGACAGACTGTGTATGAAGGAGGGGGGGGGGGGGCAGATGGAGGGCTCTTAAAAAGTACTATTTTTTTTATATATTTTTGATGTAAAAATGCTTCCTCCAACACCATTAACAATACTACAGAAAGTTTGAAACATTAGGTGGAGGAACTATTTTACATAAAAAATATATAAAAAAATATAGTACTTAAAAATAAGGAAAACACAATTTTACAGAGAGCCCATTCTCCAAGTACAATGATGCCTGCCAGGGTGCGTGTTAAATGTATAATTAATGCCTGTAGCATTGGGCCTCATAACACTCCTGGGCAGGCATTATTTACTCATTAACAGACACCCTTGTCAGACATTACTGCTTACGTAACAAGTCTCACTTGGATATTACATCATTGCAAAGAACAAATGGAAAATAAATAGTAAATTATTTCTACGCTCATTACTGAACTTTCTCAAAAATAACCGCTTCCTCTCTTCAAGAAAAATAAAAGTTAATAAATTCAATACATTCTTCTCAAGCAACATCCTAAAATTTGGCACAGTGTACTTTTTCAGATTTCTCAGCTGTTCCACTCACAATCAGGAATAAAATTAAGTTCTGGATACAAAACTTCCAGGATTCTGCTAAACTGCAATGTGAGAATTCCTGATAACTGCCGCTATCTCATATTTCCTAAGTAGCATGCGAATAGTGTGTTTGTATGTGGGTGTGTGCAACAGCAGCTTTTTTTTTTTTAAGCATTTAAGCATGTGCATGGTTCAGTGGTAGCGTTGTCACCTCACAGCAAGAGGTTCTCCGGTTCGATTCTCAGCTGGAGTGCCTTCTGTGTGGAGTGTGGATGTCCTCCTTCCATTCGTGTGGGTTTCCTCCGGGTACCTTGCTTTCCTCTCACATTACAAAGACATGTGTCTGCAGCATTTCTCCCCAGACCTCCGCTGAAAATTGGCTTTGTTCCAAAGTCAGACTTTCCTGGTAAACAAATGTCACATAAAAACATTCACTGTACTGATAGCCAGTAGCAGTATTCTTAGACATTCAGATATTAATGACACTATCAGGAAAGACCACACACACACACACACACACACACACCTAAGCCTTCCCTGCTTGTGATGTTTTATTGTGGCAGACACCTCATTAAAATAAGCCCTCCAGTAACACTTGGGAGAATGGCAATCTGAGAATTTACAAGAATCAGCAAGTTAAATCAAGTGCATTGTTTTACATTCAACAAGGGAACCACTCAGAGCTACAATAGATTGTGTATCGTTACAGCCTACTGCACCCTCCAGCCGTTTCTGCAGACAGCCTCTAGTTGTCAAATATTTCATCATATTTGCATTAATAATTCAAAAACATGCTACATACAAGGTATAAGAAAATTTCATCTTAAAGCACGCATGATGGCAAACACAACTGTATTGATATTTGACCTCTGTCTAATGCAGCTAAACAGATACTGAATGTTATACTTATACAGATTTGTAGTGTAATAATTTTCATATTTCTCTAAATATCTCAACATTCAGGTAACACAAACTGTACAGTCCGATATGAAAGCTCACAGATGTATGAAGAAAATCCTGCTGGCAGTATGTCTTGCTTGAAAGGTTACTCGGACATAAGCTGTTTATACAACATTACAAAATTAATATTCACTGCCTTTATTTTAGCTTATAAAATCAGTTTAAATCATAGAACTGAATAAATACCACTAAAAGAAAGATTAATTTATCTTGAATAGTTTGCCAATTACAGTTTTCTAGTAACACGTGTGATTCCAGAAATATGAATATTTGAACTATAAGGTGATAACTTAACTTCATTATTTTAAAAGTTCAAGACACACTCACTGGGAGTTAAAGGTACACACTCAAAAGAGCTGTACTGGAGGAAGAGAGCCAATTTTTATTCCAACTTGCTGCCTGAATCGACTCAATACCATACTGTAGACTTAAAGTGTATAATTATATACTGTGTGTGCTCTTCCTATTCATAATACAAGTTCGATAGGGCATTTACTTTCCCCAAGTTAATTGCATTTCTAAATTATTTCTGAGGTACAGGGTTCAAGAAGAAAACGTTTTTGGCAATTCTAGTTCATGAATTACAAGCCTACAAACTTACTATGTCAGCTTTGTTATTTAAAATGTGCGTTTTTTTTTGTGGCAGACTTGATCTAAATAAGAAAACAGACTTCTGACGTGGCTATATTTTTTCAGGTAAGCAAATGTTCTACACGGAACAAATTTTAACCAATGAAACATAAAAACAGTCATCCAGTAAGAGTATTTGCAGACAACAGAACTCTCCTATACTGTAGTGGCAATGAAACATAGAATGAGAATGCCAAATCCAGTAGAAGAGAAAAAAAAAAAAAAAAAACTCACTCCTGTGATAATGTAACTCAACACTTCATTCATCATTCTTTGAAAAGCACTGAAACTTAACATATGACTGGCTAGTGGGGGGGAGGGTGCTCGCATGATAATACAACTCTCTTCTTTGATGCTGCAGTCACACACACACACATGGATACCCACTGCAAAAACAAACCACACTTGTAATGTAGCTCACCACTTTTTCATTTTTTAGCACTGTAATGGAACAGTACTTGTAAATGCTCAAAATTATAATAATAAAAACCACACTGTCATGGCGGTGTAATGTACAACTTCATTCATTCACTTTCTGACACTACTTTATCATATTCAAAGTCACAATGGAGACAAGGCCCATTTCAGTTGGCAATGGGCACAAGAGACTGCCACCCCTGAATATGAAGCTGCTCTCATAGAATGCAGCCACACTTGACACACATCTGCAAACAATATATAGGATTATCAATTCACCTAATTACCTGTCTTTTTGATGTAACTACATCATCAAATGAGAACTCATTTGGGCACAAGGAGGATATGTAGATTCCACAATGGAACCAAAGCCAGAAATTGAACCAGACAACCAGAGGCTCAAGTCAGCAATGCTAATCTCTCAACACAATACAAGTTACTGTCCTTTAGTGGAAACCGCTTTATATGCATTCCACTCACACATAACAAGCAACTACAGGCTCCTACAGCAGCCATGTGAATGGCCACTGCCATCCACACAGTTTACTATGCAAGGACAGAAAAGATCTTTCATATCTCTCACACACACACACACACACACACGTGGAGAATTTAGATGGCACTAGCTGACCTTCTGCATGTTGTATGTATGTAAAAATAGATATACTGACAGACAGATAAACACACACATTTATCCTTAAATTATCTGTAGTCACTCAAGTATAGAAACAGAAATTCAGCCTTAGTACTGAAAGGGACAATGCACCATTATACAAATACACCCTTTTTACCAAAGCAATGTGCAAATGAGAGAAGACACTTGTTGCAAAAAAACACAAAAACATTTTTTTAACTTTTATTTAACAAGATAGAATGACAATACTATTTTACAATTTAAATAAAGGCTTTCAAGAACATATAGCTGGATCCGAACAATACATTTACACCCTAGGAGGTCCCACTAGCCTCCATCCTTCCATCTTTCCAATCTTGGTTAGTGCTGCTACCGTCCCCAAAGCCAGGCACAAAGACGTTCCTGTCATGTAGCTATGAGCTGTAGACAAGAAATAAAAGTTATGCAAACTTTCATTCAAACGATGCTTTTCTTAACTTTCAGTAAGGACCAAAATTGAAACTTCAAAAACAAATACTTTTCAACAATGCACGTTAACAATACAGACAATGCAGGACACAAGTCTAATGATGCAAAAACAAAAAAGAGAAACACCTCCTAAAAAGTGTATAGACTAGCGAGAAATTAAAAACCTTAGATGCAAGTAAGTTACACGGCACTGCAAGTCTTGACTGGTACCAAACAGAGCGGTGACCATGACTTCAAACTGCCTTATTACAAATAATTGTGTCCACTTGTATCCGATGCTACAAAAATGACCAAGCTGCTCCATCCCATGGCACAGAGGGATGAAGCCTAACTGCAAACCAGACGACCTGTGTTTGATTAGTGGCATGGATGGAGTGGGGTGGAGACGATGGCTGTGAGCAGTGACCGTTAGTTTACCCTTCCTGAAGGGAAGGAGACAATGACTCACTTCTTGTTTGACATGTAGAGGAAATTCTAGGTACAGCAAACATGGTCTAGGAGCAGGGAACAACATGTGGATGGTAGCATACATGTTCTCAGTGGTTGGTGGCATTAGCACAGTTAGATAGAGCCACCATGAGTTAGGATCTCCAATAGTAGTGAAGAGACATTTACAAGGTCCAACATAACGGCCCGTCACCCTGTTTTCAGCACCACAAGGGAAGAAATGATTTAATTATGCCTTCAAACCTGTGAGGGTCAGGGAACAAATAAGACTGTAGGGCTCTTGTCTGGGCTGCACAGCACCTGCCACTTAGCACAGAGAAACAACAAAGGAATGGGAGCCACTGGGCAAGACAAAAACAAAACAAATCAAGCTGCTGTCATTATCTGCCCTGGCACAAGTTGCACAGAATACAGTCACAGTTTGTGTACTCCATGCATACCATACTGTACATTCAAAAGGGAAGGGAATTTTGGCACTAAAGAGCTCCACTGCATGCCCTGTGCCCAAGTAATCATGATCTGGTAATCCAAAAGCAGTAGTTAATTGCAGTGCCCTTTTCCCAATACTAACATTCACCTTTGCACGCCCATTAGTAACCCATTCCTGAATTTTTCAACTCACCCTGATTATCGTTTCGAAACAAAGTGTATTCACCTTAATATTAGAAGGTTACACCCGTGCTGCAGGACAATTTCTTACACATGGCAAAACAGCCACAGGCATTAGCAACGCAAGCATATTACTACACATGCAGCCTAGCTGAGCCGTGCAGTGTTTGACTGCTTGACATATTGGTTTGCTAAATTCTGTCTGGTGTTGTTCACCTACTCTCCAGCAGGTGTCATTCAAACTATCTGTCCTCCAGGATGGATGATTTCTGTCACTCACAGGCATCCTCCCCACTCAGCCCATTTAGCATCCACGCCACTAACTGAACACCAGTCATATGGGTCAAAGTCACAGCTTTAGCCCTCTGCACCAAGGGTACAAGCAAGTTAAAGATTATTGTCACCAGACTGTATATGCAGTCAGTGATGCACTTACATATAACAACAATTTACTTTACACTTTAAAAACAAAACAGAATGATTAACCTACAAACCCACAGACATGCATAGGACTGTTTACACAATGTTCAATCTGGAGGTAGTGCTACACGTTAACAGTAGACATGCTGGCATTTTGACATCACTTGTTTTTGCTGTATAAAAAGATATTTCAAGGACCAACACAAAAATCAAAAACATTTAAGTTGCATCTCAAGTGTGATAAAGCAACAATCTTTAAAAACATATGCATAATCTTAATGCCATTATTGTTTCACTAGATGGTATATCATCCTGTACTCTTATTTTAGGAGGACATGGCTTTTTTCGCTCTACTAAGTTTCAACACATGCACAGACAATTGTTACAAGTACTGCAAAGAGTATGCTAGGGTCTGTGTGTCTCTCTGTGTGTCAGTGTTGTTAGATGTGTGAATCTAAGAAACTTAAGTATTAGAGGTGATGTAGAATTCACATTTCAGGCAGGGACACGCCTACTGACTTAAAAAAAATATGGTAGGAGCTAAAGGATGAAATACCATGATGCTCCTACTGGCTGCTTCCTTAGAAAGGACCACTGTTTGCAAAATTAGGGGGTTTTACTTTTTCATGAAATTTTACTTGATAGAAACCTGACAATTTTCTAGGATGCCAGAGTTTGGGATGGTTATGAACACACCCAAATATACGCAGAGTCCTACGGAATCAAGAACTGTCCATTTCTCCATAATGCAATGCCTTCTATTGACCACGTTTAATGGCTATACTATGGCTGTAGGCCGTCAGTCATGACAACTGACACTTGTCTGCCAGGATATCACCTGTTCTCTGTAGATCTCCACTGCACTAAGCATAACATCCACGATATATTTACAAAGCCATGCGCAACCACACACAGACGCACGCTTGCTTGTAGTTATGCGCAGTGAAATGTGGAGCTTTGTGCATTCCATCTTGCCACAACATGGGGATGCAGTGTCTAACAAGGGAGTAAAGCTATCAAAGGATGTGAGCTAAGGACACTCCTCCAGCTACAATGACACCAAGCAGGGTAGCAAACAGCTATGCTTCACAGTTCTCTATTTTCTCCCTTACGTAAAGAAAGTCTTGGATAACCATGAGGCGGTGGTCATTTCTCAGCAAAACTGATACAGGGCTAATAAGGACCAAGCAATTGCTGTTTGGTCAATAAATCAACAACTGCTAAAATATCCATTATACTGACACCAAATTATACCCATCATCTGCCCAACAATCTCATTTCAGTCCACAGCTGTTTTCATGGCTGCCCATTACATCACAGTTGCTGACTCACATGCACAGAGACACAACTGTCCATTACTCCAAGGACAACACACACTCCTATCCCCTGCACACAACACTACACACCTATCACAACTGCCCAGACCAACGTCTTCATCCAGCCACATGTGCGCACACATACATGGGTGCATATTCCTCCTGCAATGTACATAAGCATCTTCTACGCACACCCACACACAGCACCCAAAGGTAGGAGTCATTGTCCACAGCACAATCACACAGTGATGCACACTTAAAGGGGACCACTGGATCATACAATACCGCTCACATCTAAGAACAGTACCTGCTCACACTACTTTACTTTCATGTCTGAACTTTCCCTGATGAGGACATGCCTAATTACGTTCCTTCTAATGCTGGTGATTTTCCTTAGAATGCTTTGTAAATGTTGTACAGCATCAGCACTAATGACCACATTCCCATCCCTAGCTTGGGATGGCCAAGCCAACAACCCTGGTCATGCCAATGTCAGCCCTGTGCAATATTACCACGTGTACTGTGCCAAGTGTCAAAGCCACCACTTCTGTCCTCCAGAGAAGCTAACATGGTTCTGGATGCAAGCATAAAATAGGTACCATCAACCACAGGGTTAGCAGAATCCAACAATAAGGCACAGACCAGAAGTGGAAATAGATGCAGTTTAATCCAATAATTCACATAGACGGAGCGCTTTCTCCAGTACAACTGGCTTCATCAGAGTCATCTAACAAAACACACCCAACCTTTTCCTTCCTTATATAACCCAATAAAATTCAATTGATCAGTTGTCAAAATCAATAAAATAATCAATTAGTTAAAAGTATT
Organism: Protopterus annectens; assembly: GCF_019279795.1. Taxonomy (NCBI): domain Eukaryota; kingdom Metazoa; phylum Chordata; order Ceratodontiformes; family Protopteridae; genus Protopterus; species Protopterus annectens. The sequence goes on from NC_056747.1 coordinate 68,984,388, forward strand.
GACTAAAAAGGAAAAAAATCATCACCATGAAATTACATTCTAAAATTGAGAATGGTACAATGTTTATATATATATAATACTAATTCAACTCTATATAAATTATTATATTAACCTTAAAGTTGTATACCAAAAATAAAAATATATACATGTCCAATTTGTTCCATTTTACACAAAATTCCTTTACACTTCTATAAAATTTGTAAATTCATCCTCCAATATGAATTCCATAATCAGAAAATGTGTTTACAACTAATAAATATATATAAACAAAAAAATATATGTAAATAATTTGAATGTTTTGTTTATGTGAAGAAATGTGTTCCAATAAATGAAATAAAATAAAATGAAATTCATCTATCAATAATAAAATAAATATAAATTTTATTTTATTATGTGTATTACTTGTTTAGAACTTGGAGAACCTCATATACCTTATGAAACTAAAATATGCTTTGTATGCAAATAGTCATACTGTTTATCAAAACTACTTAATCAAAAGCCACTTTTTCAAATAATTTGTGCACAATGTTTTAATACAGGCTTTAAGGAAATACATTCGTTAAGCCCGGGAAACTTCGTGGCATTCAATCTTATCTGCCACTCTGTTTCCCGTAAGGCCACACTATTGTCAATATCACAATTAGTGTTTGGTTTCACCCTATCTACTATAAAGAATAGAAACTTTTTAAATGAATGACAATTCTTTGAGTGCATGTATAGGGCATTGTGTTCATCCATCCTTCTAATAGAACTACAATGCTCCCTTACTCTTTCTTTTAGACTTCTTGTTGTCATGCCCACAGAATGCCTCACAAGACATACAAGATGCTACATAAACACAATTTCTTGTGATGCAATTACATACACCAGGGCATGCAATAGTACGTTTGTAGCCTGCTACACTCAGATAGGTCCCCACAGCAATGTAGCTACATATTTTACATCTACCACATTTGTTCATGTTTGACCTTTTAAATCCATAACTAGTCTTCTCTAGTATGTCCTTTAAGTTATATCCCCTAGCGTATGTTATAGCTGGTGTTGTACCCAATATTGCTTTTGTGTCGCTATTTAGAAAATGTTCCCAAAGACTCCTAAGATTGGCACATAATTCAGGTGCCTTCTCATTGTATCTAAGTATGAATCTTGGGTTTCTTCACCAGAACTAGCATCAGTCTGCCTATACTTCAATACCTGTGCTGCTTCACCTCTGTTTTTCAAGATAGGTACATACCTATCTTTTCTCTTCTTAAATATCTCCTTTTTGATCTTCTTCAACATTTCCAAGGGATAACCCCTTTCCAGAAACATACCTAAAAGTGTATAAATATCCGCCCTGAAGGTGTCCTCTTCACTAATAAGTCTAGATAAACGGACCATTTGGCCCTTGACTAGTCCTCTCCTTTGGTGTATTGGATGACAACTTGCAAAATGTAACATTGAGTTAGCATAACTCGGTTTCCTAAATATGGTACTAATAAACTCAGTTCCATTTTTCAGAATTTTAATATCCAAGTAATTAGCTATATCCTTATCCCATTTGTAGGTAAATTTGAGAAAATTAGTTGTCTCATTAAGATATGAAACAAAGTCAATAGCACTTTGTTCATCACCTTTCCATATTATTAGCAAGTCATCCAGAAATCTGTTGTATAAAATAATGTTGCTATAATATCTGGATCCAAAGATATGTTCTTTTCCCATGCTAGTAATACTAAGTTGGCAAAAACAGGGGCACATCGTGCCCCCATTGCTACACCTGTTAGTTGTTGGTATGTTTCTCCTTCAAATGAAATATAGTTGTTTTTTAATATTAGCTCCATCAAGTCATAGCATAACTCAAGTTTTCCTACATCAAAACTCGGACTAGTCAACAAACTATCATAGAATAGATCAAGGCCCTGTTGGTGTGGAATCACTGAAAATAAGTTAATGACATCAATTGTCAAAAAACTAAGACAATCCTTGTCCATAAACTCCACATCCTTTAACCTTTCAAGACAGTGCCAGGAATCTTTAACAATATGGCCTGCGTCTACTATTGCTTTCTTACATTGTGTGTCCACATAAGCCGCCATCCACTCTCATCCAGCACCAGAGGTGTTAACTGATACCTCTGTGCTACACAGGTGCTCTCTAATGGAGATGGCGACAAAATCAGACACTGAAATGGTAGATGTGACACTGTAATTTGTAGTCTGAAACTGAAAAAGGGGATGAATGCAACAGTTTGTTTGTGTCTTTCGGCTTTTCCCGGTTAGGGGTCGCCACAGCGGAACTCCGATCCGCTAATGATTGGCAGTAGATTTTTACGTACTGGCTTGCCGGGTCCAACGCACAACCTTCAATGAAGGAACACCCATTCACGCATGTTGCTACACAGAATACGCTCCGAGAATTGAACGGGCAACGTCTAACTGTGAGGCGACAACGCTACTGCAGCACCACCACCGCAGTACGGATGAATGCAACAGTGATTACATTTATATATTCATAGAAACAAACGTAATGGGGATAAAGCTTTTATATATGAAAGAAAAAAAAATAAATACTTACATGCAAATGTAAGGTAACAAAAGGCAGGGCAAGTTCCTTTACACATATTAAACTTGGTCTGAACATGAAAGCAAAGGCCTGTGCACTAAGCAAAGAGGGTATGTAACTAATCAAATGTAATGTACTCAGGAAAGATATCATCAGCGACACAGATCCAGTTGAAGCAGTTTTAATGAAAAATAAAAACGTTCACATAAACACATATACTTTAAAACAACAACGTTTTCATTTCTACCAAGTAGACTTCATCAGATGTGGATGGACAACTACAGTGGTGCTTTTATACCCTTCTAAAACACAAGTTAACCAATAAAACTGAACAAATGATTAAAACGCTAATCATCATACATTCATGAATATTCATGACCTCATGCAGTTTCTAGACAGTATAAAACTTTTACATTGAAAAATATATAACATTTTATTAAAAAATATTCAAATCATGAACTCTAAAATGGTTTAAAACACACTTCAAAATGTATAAAATGTGCATAATTAAATGTGTTTAATCTTAAAATAGGAGGTTTACATAAAAACTTCCTGCATGGTGAAAAGCTGAAAAGCAGAAAAGCAGAATTTATAATGATCAGGCTCCCTCTGGTGACCAAAGTTTTAATCACACTTTCATTTAAAAAGAATACAGCAAGAATCCAGTGTACTTCAACTTCTATTTAGTTTAAATAAAATGAAAACAAAAATGATAAAATGAAAACAAAAATGAAAGTGAGTTTGTTTAAAATTGAACTTCATAATTTAGCTGCTCTCATCTCCAATACAGTGGCTAGGGACGCATTCTCATTTAAACCAGGTGGAGTGGTGGTGGTTTAAATGGGAATATGTCCCTTGCCTCCACCTGGATTAAATGAGAATGTGTCACTAGTCCCTGTATTGAAGATGAGCAGCTAAATTATGAAGTTCAATTTTAAACAAACTCTTTTTCATTTTATTTAAACTTAAGTAAAAGTTGAGGTACACTGGATTCTTGCTAAATGAAAAGTGTGATTAAAACATTGGCCACTAGAGGGAGCCTGATAATATATTCTGCTTTTCACCATGCAGGACGTTTTTATGTAAACCTCTGTTTTAAGATTAAACAAATTGATTGTCAATTTTATACATTTTTAAGTGTGTTTTAAACCATTTTAGAGTTCATGATTTGAATATTCTTTTAAGAAAATGAGGTCATGAATATTTATCAGCTTTTTAATCATTTGTTCAATTTTATTGGTTAACTTGTGTTTTAGAAGGGTATAAAAGCATCACTGTAGTTGTCGTCCATCCACATCTGAT